>NC_034419.1:11586584-11596561 GCF_002078875.1 Numida meleagris | reverse complement strand
GGGCCGAGCCGCTCTGCGCGCTGGGCGGCGGCGACGGGCGGCTGCTCGTGTTCTCGCTGGGCAGCCCCGAGCGCGCCGCCGGGCTGAAGTTGTTCGAGGGACCCGTGCTGGGGCTCAGCTGGGCCGCTCGACCCGAGGCGTCCCCCGGCCCCGCCGCCCTCCTGGTCTCCAGCCCCGGCGGGACCGTGTTCTGGATGGATGTCGCCTGCAGCCCCGGGCAGGTGCCCGTGGTGCAGCTCATGGGACGTTACCGGCTGCTGCCCTGCAAGCAGCGCTGGCACACCTGTGCCACCTTCCTGCCCCAGGGAGGGCTGCTGCTGTGTGGGGACCGCCGCGGCTCTCTGCTCCTCTTCCCCTGCAGCAGCAGCGCTGACGGCACCGACAGAGGTACCCCATGCAGCGAGGGCACTATGAGCCACTCGGAGCCCTGCTGCTTGTTACGCAGCGAGACTCTGCCCCTCGAGGACCCTGTGTCTGTGCTCTTTGGGCTGCACGGCAAGACTGGGGTGACCTCGGTGACCTGCCATGGGGACTACATCTATAGCACGGGCCGGGACGGCTGCTACCGGCAGCTCCGCCTGCGGGACCAGCAGCTGGAGGTGCTGCAGAAGCACCGGCCCTGCAAAGGGCTCCAGTGGATCGAGGAACTGCGCTTCACGCCCAGCGGGGACCTGCTGGTGCTGGGCTTCCACGCCGACAACTTCGTGGTGTGGAGCACGAGGAGCGGGGTGAACTTGCACTGCGTACCCTGTGGAGGAGGGCACCGCTCCTGGAGCTACTGCAGCAGCCCCGAGGCCGATGCCTTCGCCTACATCAAGCGTGGGGATGTGATGCTGTACCACAGCGAGGCCGAGCCCTGCGAGCAGCGAGTACTGCTGGCGTCCCTGCATGGCCGCGAGATCACCTGCGTGCGGCACCTGGGGGCTGTGCGGGCACCTGGCTGCCACCCCATTAACATCTTTGTCACCGGCAGCGAGGACACCACAGCGTGCGTGCTGACGCTCAGCGAGCTGACGCGTGCGGCAGTGCCCCTCGCCAGGCTCAGCGACCACATCTCCAGCGTCAGGGCGCTGGCCTTGGCTGGCACCGCGCTGCAGAACGGCACCCAGCTGTGCTCCTTGCTGTTCTCAGCCGGCGGCCGTGCGCAGATTGAGTGCTACCGGCTGCAGTGCGCCGCGGATCTGGGGGCTGAGGGCATGGTGAGCTGCCAGGTGGCCCACGTGGCCTCCCACCGGCTGGATGAGCACTGGGACCGCATGAAGAACAGGCACAAGCTCGTCAAGATGGACCCAGAGACGAGGTGATGCTCGATGGCTCCCTGAGCCTTTGAGGGGCTTTTGGGTCAGTCCTTCCTCACAGAACCCCTGAAGTACTCAGAGCTGTCCTGTGCTGAGCTCACACTGCTGTCCCCCATCCTCCTGCAGGACAGCAGGTGCCAGGGGGGAATGCGGGAAACATTCTGTGTTTTTGCAGGTACATGTCCCTCTCGGTCGTGTGTGGGACCAGCAGCGAGCAGCTGCCCATGCCCTGCACGTTCCTGGCTGCTGCATGCAGTGATGGATCAGTCCGGTGAGCAGCCAGCACGGGGCTCAGCGTGGAGGTGCCAGCTCTGAGCAGGAGCAGGGTGGCACCTCACAGCAAGGCACCCCCTTCTCCCAGGGTCAGCTGCATCTCCCCCTGCCCAGGCTCTTCGTGCTGCTGGAGGCTGCCCGGAAGCTGCTGCTCGTGGCAGAGTCCTTCCACCACCAGCGCTGCGTGCTGAAAGTGGAGGCATTCCTGCACACACGGGCAGAGGGGGAGAGGTGAGCCCTGGGCAGGGTGCTGGGAGGGGAGCACCCATCCTCATGGTACTTGCGCAGCAGGAAAGGGTGATGTCAGCGGAGCTGGTGGAGGGAAGGGAGAAGTTGTTCTGTGACAGCAGCAGGAGCCATCCTGTTGCTTGCCCTGGGTGTCAGTGGGGGCATAGGGGCTGCCTGTCCATGCTCTGAGCTGCAGCGTGGGGCTGGAGGCTGACCAACACCTTCCTTCCAGGAGGCACCTCCTGTGTAGTGCGGCCACCGATGGCAGCGTTGCCTTCTGGGACATCACCAGAGCCATCGCAGATGCAACAGATGCCCTGCAGCACTCAGAGGGAGAGCTGCAGCTGCTGGGTGGGTACAGCTGTGGGCAGGGAAGCTGTGCCAGCAGCTGTCTGCATTGCTGTTCTAACCAAACCTCTTCTCCCAGCCCTGGGTGCCCCACTGCTTACTGTCATGGCTCATAGCTGCGGGGTGAACAGCCTGCACGTCCAGGAGCTGCCCAAGGGACAGTTCCTGGTGGCCAGTGGCAGCGATGATGGCTCCATCCACGTCTGCCTGCTGGAGGTGACACGGGGCGGTGACGAAGCCGAGCCAGGGACCTGCTTGCACATCCTGGAGCGCGTGGCGAGGCCGTGCACCCATGCTGCTCACGTGACAGGGATCAGGGTGCTGCGGCCGGACCTGGTGCTCTCTGCCTCCGTGGACCAGCGGCTGACGCTGTGGCAGCTAAGCTGGGACAGCCTGAAGGAGCTGAGCACCACATTCTTCCACGTGCCTGACCTGGCGGAGCTGGACTGCTGGGAGGTGGCGGAGGCAGGTGGGAAGCAGCACTGGTACTGCGTGCTCTGCGGGCAGGGCCTGGAGCTCCTGCGCTGTGCTGCCCTGGACACCCGCTCCAAGCTCCCGTCACAGGGCGCTGTCTAGTAAAGGGGTATGGCAAAGTCCCTGCTCCCCACCTGCCTGGGGACAGTGACAGCAAAGGAATGTCCCGGCACAGTGCTGCAGGCACCCTGCGCGTGTGCAGTGATACGGCTGTGCTGTCCTCCTCAAGGAAGATGGATGTCCCTCTGTCCCCCAGGGAGAGCCAGGGCTCTCCGCAGTGCTGGGAGGATTGAGGGCGGGAGGAGTCCAAGAAAGGTTCGGAGCTGCTGGGGAACAAAGAGGGCTGCAGCACACAGTCTGTTTGCTGTGCCCCCCAGGCCAGGCCAGCCCTCTCAGAGCAGTCCTTCAGTGCCTTCCTCAGGCTGGCAGGGTTGTTCCAGGACAGCAGCAGGGCTGAGGGCAGCCGAGGCACAGGTAAGGACAAGCTGTACATGGCTCTAGTCAGAAAGGCTGCACTGTGCTCCTGGAGCATGGGGCTGTGTGCAAGCACTGCTCAACTCTGCTCCTGCAGCAAGGTGCTCCCGTCCCTGTGCACAGCACAGACCCTTCTCCCTCTACCCGTCTGTGCCACCCCCCTCCTCAGTTATCACTGTTGCGTCAGACACAGTGTTTGTCCAGCAATAACTGTATTCAGCCCTAATGTTGGGACTTAGCACAAGGCAGGGCAGCAGCCCTTCAGCCTCAGGAGCTCTCTGCCAGCACAGAGCTCCCCTTCAATAAAACAGCTTCGAGGGAACAGATTGGTGCCTGGCTTCGTGGGTGCCCTGGTCCCTTGCGCTTCCTTCCCTTGTACTCAAGTACACCCTCAAAACATGGGCACTGGGCCATAGGAGTCCCATGGCGAGGCTCAGGTGGACCTCAACTCCCAGTCCCTGACCAAGGGGCAGGCCTGGGAGGATGTACCCTGTTCTTCCCCTTGCAGCACTGCTGTGTCACAATGTGGCAACAGTCCTCAGTGGTGGCTCAGATCTGGCTGAGAGGAGGGAGGTGCAGAGTCGCCAGGGCACTGTGAAATATATCCCTCACTGCACCCAGCAGCTGGAGGCGAGCAAACATCTGGTCAAAGAGATGAGGGAATGGCTCCTGCAAGGAGAAAGGCAGTGGAGTGGTGGCTCCATTTCTTGACATTGCTGCTTCCACCCTCCTTCATATCCTGCTGTTGCAGGGCTGACATCTTGCTGGCACCCAGGAGCAATCCCTGGTAAATGGCCTGGGACATTCAACTCACCCCGAGAATGTGGACCCGGTTGTAATAGGAGCTGAAGTCCATGCTGAGCTGGATCAGGAACTTGCACACCTGCAACACAGACAGCTTGGGCTGATGGTCTGGGGCCATTCTACACAGCAGGAATAGCACCAAGGGCATTACCGTCTCTTCCTGGGAATGCCCCTCAGCACCTGCAGAAGAGCAGCCCTGCTCTGGGCTAGTGCTATTGGTGCAGCTTTGGCACATAGCACTTACTGCCTCTGTGTTGGCTGTGATCCGGAGCCCCTTGCTGGGTGGGGGCAGCTGCGCTGCTTGCTGCAAGACTTCAGGGAAGGGCAGGAGGTAGTTGAAGAACAGGAGCCATTCACCCTGTGAAAGGATCATGCCTGTCAGAGAGGGCCAGAAGAATCCATCCCCCAGAGCGAAGGGCACGCTGCTCTCCACAGGCCCTGTCCCTCAGCACTCGCCTCTTCCCGGAGACAGGAGAAGTTCAGTTCTGAGCCTGGCGGCAGAGGTGGGTACGTGCCTGGAAATGTGGTGAGAGACTGGTTGTGGCCAGAGAAGCCTTTGTGACTGCAGGCGTGAGGAGCAGCCCAGGGTCAGCTGTTAGAGGTGGAGGTGGCAGGGCCAGTGCTCACCTCGCTCTACAGCCCGCTGGTAGGTGTCAAAGAGCGTGGCCAGCCGAGCACAGTTGTACATCACAAAGGCACCGCTCTTGGTTCCCTTTGTAGAGATGCTGCTATCCTCTAGGTCCAGAGTGATCTGAGAGCAGAGACAACCTGCAGTCCAGGCTGCTTGGCCCAGAGCCATTCCTGGTGCATCCCTGTGTCTCCTGCTTGGGGAGCAGCACCTTCCCAGCAGGCAAAGTGAGGCCACCAGCGTGCTGAGCACCATGCCCTGCCAGGGCTGACAGGCACAGGCTACCAGGACATCAGCGCAGACACTTTACGTGATTCACCCTGCAGAAAACCACTCCCAGACTGGGCTTGGGTTGGCCAAAGTCCATGCAGTGCCTCCTCACACCCAGTGCTACTAGTTCCTCTGCTCCTGCCAATCCCCCCACCTGTGCCGTGATCCATAGCTCCCTGAGCAGTACTGCATGCCTGCCCCCCACGGTGCAAACCACTGCAGCTCAGGGCTGTCCTACCTGGCTCCGGTGGGCAGTGCTCAGCATCTCAAACCTGATGGCAGCCACAGTCAGGATATCAATAACCTCAGTCCAGGCCTCATCTGCAGAGAGAACACAGGTGGGGATGGAGCAAGCTGTGTGGTACCATGTGCCTGCCATCTCCAAACCCCCAGGCAGGAAAACCCCACTGCTGCAAGGGGGTTCTGCTGAAGCTAGTATATGGGCACCTCCCCAGCCCCAACCTCTCCCCCATCCACAGGCTGCAGAGCAAACCCTCACCTTGTGCAAGCTCCCCATATTTCATCACAGAGGCATTGTACATCTGGCGTTTTCTGAGGCTGGGAGGAACACAGACACTCAGCCACTGCTTCCTGCCCTGCTGAGCAGGCTGCATGGGGCATCATTCATTCAGCAACAGAAAGCCGGCCAACCAAGGGCACGCAAACCCTGCCTGGAGCAGGCCAGGGACAGCAGCACTGCTGCTGGCAGTAGTGAAGAAGCACTGTTGCAGTCCTTTAGAAACAGCCCCAAGGTGCAGAGAAGCAGAATAGGACAGTGCTAGGACTGCTGCCTGCAGGGCCAAACAGATCACAGGCAAGACTTGACAGACATGCAGCATGGCAGGCTCCTTGCTCAGTACCAACTTACAGAAAGTACTGGTCTGCACTGATGGGGGATAAGGGGTTTGTCACCTTCACGGGTCCACAGACAAGGTGCTTCTGAAAGAGAGAGGAAGCAATAGGTGAAAGACTAAGAAGCCAGAAGCTTCCTGCCAGGAAACTGTTCATATCATGGGAATGGGTACCACAGGAAAAGAGGAGCCCGGAATCAGGCTACTAAAACACAGCACTGCATTCAGTTAAAGACAGTCCTGTTCTAGCTGTGTCCCTGCAGTTTTCTCCTGCCCCTCCTTCTTTAATGCTAAAATCCCGAGGAAATTGGGTGCCAAGGGGAAGGGAAGACTCATGAAGGCACAATGCCTCAGCATTCACTGCAGGCGCTAAAGACGGGCTGTCTCAGTATGGGCCATAGTGCAGAGTGGTGCAGAGGTTCCTTACCTGCAAATCCATGTGGGCTCCTGGATCCAGAATCCTCCACAGCAGATCCATCTGCTGCTGCTGGAATTCCTCCTCGCAGCTTACCATGTGCACCACACTGCAGCAGCCCCCCTGGCACCCTGCCTGCAGCAAAGCACCGCAACAAGTTCAAACACTGTGACATGACAGAGGAGAACATCAGGAGAGCAAGCAGCAGGCAGTGCCAGGGGGTCACTCACCATGCCTTGCAGCACAGCTTGCTGCAGCTCAGCCAGAGTCTGCAGCTTCTCCTCTGTAACTGAAAGAAGGGAGGGCACTCGGTGGGACAAAGGGCTCATCCCACACCATCCGGGTCTGTCTCAGGCTGCCTCCGTTTCTGGCTCAAACCAGAGGAAAAGGAGGAAGCGATTTGCTTCTATCTGTCCCTTACTCTCTGTAGAAACAACGGGGAACAAAGAACCAGGCCCACGTGCAGCCCTTCTCCCCCGCTGTCACATCAGCGACACTCCACATGTGGCTCACCAAGGAGGACTCCCAGGTTGGGGTCATAGCCTTCCAGGCCCTGCTGCTCCACAAAGCTCTTCAGGTGTACTTTACAAATGATGTCCTCAGGAACTGAGGCCACACCTGGCTCCCTCTCACAATCTGTGGCATAGGGACACCGGCTGAGTGCTTGCTTCAGGGCTGACACAGTCTCAGGGCTGTGTGTGCTGCTGGAGGGCCATTCCACACGGAGCTGCTGCAGGACCTCCCGGCTCTGCTTGTCGGTGACAGCAGGGACCAGGTGCGTGCTGACCCTGTGGGAAGGCGAGATGTGGGCATGGGCTGAGGAGCGTGGGCCAGGCAGGAGGTGAGGGCAGGGCGCTCACCCCTGGGTGCGCAGCACCTGGGCCAGGTGGTCAGCGAGCAGCACAGGGCGCAGGTGGCGGGGCGTCAGGCCGCCGAGGCACCGCAGGGCTGGACAGTGCAGCACCACTGCACCCTCTGGGGTAGGAAGGGGGGCGGGGACGGGGCCAGGCGGGTTGCCCAGCAAGCGCTGGAAGGCCTCAGGGCGCCGGAGCTGCACCTCCAACCCCGCCGCCGTCTGCTGGCAACCGCGCACCGCCAGCACCCCCGGACCGCCCAGCGCCGTCACGGCCGTGATGACATCGGAAGGCACCTGCAACGAGGAGCAGACGGTCAGCACGCGGCCCGCCCACGCCCCCCCGCCGCGGCCTACCTGCCGCCTGCCGGCCCTCCCGCGGCCTACCGACCGACCTGTCCGCCGGCGTAGGCGGCCCCGAGCGCGGCCCGCGGCGCCAGGAAGTCGCGGTGCCGCAGGTTGCGGGCGCTGCTCTCCTTCACCCAGAGCGACGCGGGCCGCCCCAGCGCCCCGTTCAGCGCCCGGAGCGTCGCCGCCAGCCCCGGCCGCTCCTCGCCCGTCTCCATAGCGGCCCGGCTGCCGCTTCCGGTGAACGGGCGGAGCTGACAGCCCCGACGCGTCGTCCACGTGGGTACGGCCGGAGGAGCGCGGCCGCCATGTTGAGCGCGGCGCGCAGCGCCCCCGGACCGCCATCTTGGGCGCGGGCGGCCATCTTGGGGGCGCCGCCATGCTGAGTGTGGCGGGCGGGCCAGCGCGTGTCTGGAGCGGAGAGACGGAGCGTGTGCCGGGCACGGCCGCGCTCCGTGAGGTGCTCCGGGCCGCGCCACCGAGCCCAGTGTTAACCACAGCACGGCAACGTACCGCCACGGCGGCGCCTCACGGGGCGGCCGCCGGGCCCGTGTTGGTGTCGCCGTGCCCTGGGCCGCTCTCGCCCCGGGGCTGTGCTGTGCCCGGAGGGAAACACGGCAGCGCGCATCCCCGGGGCGACGCTGGGCCGCGGGGCGACGAGAAGCCGAAGCAACGTGGCTGAGGCCCGGCAGCCACACCGCCCCGCTGCTGCGGCTTCGTGGGGGCCGGCGGAGCCGTGAGGGGATCGGGACGCGGTGCACGCGGCTTCGTGCCCGCTGCTGCGGGTGGGACGCAGCGCCTGGCTTGCAGCTCTGGCCGGGCCCCGCGTCGGCAAGGCGATGGCAGCCATCGGATGCCGCCCTGCGGCGCTGCTGTCCCGGCCCCGCGCGGTCCCCGCCTCACGGCCGCACGCCGCCGGCTCCAGGCTCAGTCTCAGTCTCAGTTCCCTCCCGGCGGGGCCACGTGTCACCCCGCGGGGCCCCACAGGGCTGCTCTGCGGGGAGCTGGTATCCAGGAAGCACCCAAAGCCCCGCGGCTGTGGGAGAGCGTGCCCCCCTCCCTCCCTGCCTCCCTCCCTGCGGGGGGGCCGCTCTGCACGCAGGCCCAAACCGGTTCCTCCAGGGCTTATGTTCCCCTCGTTGCGGGCACCCTCGGGGAGGTGGCGGCTCCTCTGAGCGCTCCAGGGGGCTGAGAGCTGGAGCACGGCGCGCACAGCCCCGCTGCGGGGACTGTCCCCCCTGCCCCCCCCCCGGGCAGCCCCCGAGGTGGGGTGCTCCCTGCACCACCCACAGCCAAGAGGTGATCTGGGAATGGCTGCTCACACAGACCAACTGCTGACTGTCCGCAGGGCAGGAGCCACCCGGGACCCCTGCCCGGGGGGTTGCAGCCCCCAGAGCTGCTCCCTGGGGCCGGCAAAGCGGGGTCGAGGCTGGCTGCCTCACAGGGGCCCAGCATGTGGCAGCACTGTCCCCACCTGGCTCCTTGCAGCAGGGGCGGAGGGCTCCTGGCACAGCCCGGGGGGCTCAGAGGCGCTGAAAGAGCTTAGGACAGACACGACATCCCCGATGGCTCTCTGGATGCGTGCTCAGCGGGAGTGATCGTGTCATTCCAAAGCTGTCTCTTTCCGAGGGCCGGATCCTGCCCTCCTGCGGGCCATCAGCACTGGGTGGGCATGGGTGGATGGTGGCACAAGAGCTGGTGCAGCAGTCTGTGACCCAATGCGGGCAGCCACGTCCCCGCAGCTGGGGCCCAGCAGCCTGACAGCTTGTCCCCAGGAAGCGAGCTGCTATCTTTAGGAGCATGAGATCATGGGGAACCCCCAGCCGTGGTGTGTGGGGCTGAGCCACGGCACTGCACATGGTGCCCCATCACGCAAGGCCCGGAGCAGGGCCAGCGGCTCCGCTGCAGTGCCCAGAGGTGGCTGAGGCGGGGGCGCGGGTAACGAAATCCCAGGGCAGCTGGGCGCAGCGGGGACAGCTGCTTTTGGGATTCCGTTGCCCGTTCCAGCGCTGCAAAGGGACGGACGCAGGAGCTGCTGCTGCCTACCCACAGGACGAGGGGGAGAGGCCAACTCACCCGGGTGCCGTGGGGAGGGCTGTGAGGAAATGGCTCCCAGCAAAGCCCCAGTGGGGTTGGGGCATGTGATGCCACCGGAGCAGCCCCAGAAACCCGAGCTGGCCCCGAGGGAGGACACCTGCACCGGGGGTGCTGGAGATGGGCACAGCGCAGCCCCGGGTGCTGCCCGCCCCGTGTCACCCGCTCTGCCCAGAGCACCCGGGGAATCCAAACCATGCGCTGCCAGGCGGGGAATCCCACCCGGGGTGCGTGAGGCCCCGCGGCAGAGCGGTTCGGTGACCGACAGCGCCATTGCCCGCGGCACCTGCCCGGAGACGGCACAGTGTGGAAGCCCCTCTGAGCCACCCAATGCCCCCATTCCCCGCTGAGCCCACACAGAGGAGGGAATCGGGGAGCCCGCGGCAGCGCGAGGTCAGTGCCGTGGGGGCGATGCGGGGCTCCCCAGCCCACGCGCGGGCACGGTCCTGCTCCCACGGCCGCAGCCCGGGGGCACTGCCCCGTTCCTGAGGTCCCGTGGCCCCGTGGCGGAGCGCCGCGGTTTCGGCCGCCCACGAGCGACCCCCGCGGGGCTGCCCCAACGCCGCTCACCTCCGCACGGCGGCACCCGCAGCTCCGGCGCGGCCGCTCCGTGGCGTCC
>NC_034419.1:11545311-11585994 GCF_002078875.1 Numida meleagris | reverse complement strand
CCGTCACAGGGTGCGGGGTCGGGGGGGGACGGCCCTGTGGGGACGGGGGTCCCGGTGCGGGCACACGGGGCTGAGCCGCCGCCGGTCCCGCAGGGCGCCGTGCCGCGGTCACCGCCTGACGCCGTCGGACGACGAGATGTACCAGCGGACGCGGGTGACGGTGCTGCAGCCCGAGAGCCCCAACACCGCCTTCATCGAGGGCTACAGCACCCGCGGGTTCAGCATCAGCGGGAGCGTGGTGGTCGGGCCCTGCGCCGTGCTGCCCCGCGCCATCCTGCAATGGAACGTGAGTGCGGGAGCGGGGCTGGGAGCGGGAGCGGGGCCAGGAGCGGGGCCGCCCCGCTGAGCGCCGCGCTGTGCCCGCAGGTCGGCTCCCACCGCGACATCTCGCTGCAGAGCCTGGCGCTGTTCCGCCTGCTGGAGCCGCGGATAGGTACGGCCCGAGGCACGGGATGGGGATGGGGATGGGGATGGGGATGGGGATGGGGATGGGGATGGGGATGGGCCCCCACGCTCGGGGCTCCCTCCGGGCGCTGGGGCAGCGCAGGAGCCTGCCTGCCGCTGTGCCACCTCTGTGCCTCGTTGCAGAGATCCTGGTGCTGGGCACGGGGGACAGAGTGGAGCAGCTCCATCCCAGCGTGCTGCGGCAGATGCGGCTGTGTGGGATTGCCGTGGAGGTGCAGGACACGGTGAGGTTGGGCCCTGCCCCGCGGCTGCCGTCCCTCTCCGTGGCCGTGACCCGTTCACCGTCCCTCTCTCCTTTCGCAGCCAAACGCGTGTGCCACCTTCAACTTCCTGACAAGCGAGAAACGCCTGACAGCCGCCGCCCTCATCCCCCCTCGGGGCACCTACACGGGGCTCACAGAGCTGCCCGCTGCCACGGACTGAGAGCATCTGCCCTCACCTGCCCGCAGCGCTGGGGCTGCCACACTCCGAGCACCGCTGCTGCGGGCAGAGAAACGCTGCAGGATGGAGCGTCAGAGCCCGGCTGCTGGCTGGTTACTGCCTCTCAGCGAGCAGGACGGTGTTGTGGAGTGCTGTACAGCCGTGCCTGGGGGCTGCACGAGGAGAATATACATAAATCAGAAGTGCAAAGCAATCACGGAGTGGTTAACGCTCAGCAAAGGGGCTGTGACGAGCTACTTGGCTTGGCGTGCTCACCACCCCTGCAGAGCTGGCAGGTGGCGGGGAGGGGGCAGCTCCTTGGGCTGGGTGCCAGGTGTCAGGGCCGCCTCCTGCCAGCAGCTCCTCGCCTGCCCCGTGCTCTGCTCTGAGGTTGGTGGCTCCCTGCTGAGCCCTGAGCTGCTGTAGGACGCTGCAGTGCTTGCCCTCCTCCCTGCAGGTGAATGAGTGCTTGGCACTGATACGGCTGTCCTGTAATTCCAGGTTCTGGTTTTAGCATATGCAAATCTAATTTGACATCCCCGTGCTACAGAGGTGAGTTTTTTCAGGCATCATTAGCGACAGAAGCGCTGTTGGTGAACACACGCTTACGTGCAGGAGCAGTGCTCGTCTTTGGCTGGGGGCAGGGTGCTGATCCAGGTGTAAAATACCTGCAGCACCCCGTGCTGTGCTGCAAGCTAACCTAGCCAGGCCAGGTGGTTTCAGTGGGCAGTCATGCAGAAAAGCAAACTTCTGCAGCATTCATCTGCCCACGAGCTGTTTGGTTGTGAGCCCACGTTTGAGTTCATTGTCCATGTGCCTTCCAGGAAACAACGGGCTCGTTATGCCCTGCGAGCACTCCAGCGCCGCAGGCCTCCAGCCTGGGCTGTTGCGTGGGGTGCGGGCAGAACGCCTGCGGCTGGGAGGTGTTCGGGATGTTTAGGGGAGGCCACAGAGAGGAGAAATACTGTGTTGTGGAGAGCACCAAGCACGTGAAAACAGGGAGGGCAGTGTGCTTGCTGAGGTGCGTGCTGTCTGCATACACATGCACAAGCACCTCCATGTTTGTCACTGCACCAGCCAACTGCTGCCTTGCGCCTGGCCGGGCAGCTCCCCACAGTGGCTGGTGGTGATACACGTTTGTTTTCCTGCCCAGGGGCCACTCATTTTCTGCTCAAGCCGGGTTGGTTTGCTAACATGAGCTGCCTTAGCCCTAAAGCACTCACTGTGAAGGGGTTGTCCCCTCTCCATTTTCCCCGACCCCCTGCCCGTCTTGGGGCCATCAGCTCCCCTGCTGGCCTTGTAGTGTGGTGTAAGATCCATCACTTCTCTGTAAAACCCTCCTGGAGCTGTGATAGCCCCTGAGGCTTCCAAACACTTTTTTTTTTTTTTTTTTTTTTAAAAACACTTACACTCAACACCCTTCCTTTCTCTTCACCCCTCCTGCTCAGCCCATTCCTACACCCTTGAGAGCATGCAGGGGGAAGACAGCAGCAAAAGATGAGGAGCAGAGAGGGCAGGACAGAGGCAAGGGCTGACTGGACACACCAACTACACCTCTTTTCCTCTTTTATTGTAAAACACAGCCAACACATACGAGGCTCCAGGCACCAGCCCAGAAGCATGGTTCCTGGGTGGCTTGTAGACCCTCGAAGGTGGGGATGAAGCAGCCAACAGATACAGGGAGCTCCAGGCAGCCCACAGAGAAATGGCACTTCTGCAGCACGAGCAGCTCCCATGGGGGGTAGCGTGAGGCCCAGTGGCACAATGACAGACACAGAGGGGCCTCCTTCAGAAGAGGCGCTTCTCATACCTGCAAGGACAAAAGCAAAACAGCCCTTTTACTGACCTGTCTGAGCCTAGGAAGGGGCCACAACACAGCTAGGAACAGGTGCCAGGAGCACTTACGAATGGAGGCCGTGAACCCCTCCTTCCACCTGGGCAGATGTCGTCCTCTTCTCAAACTTCAGCTCTCCCGAGTACATCATGGCTCTGGGAAGGAAGGACAGCCAGTGAGGTGCCACCCAGAGCCCAGGGAAGAGGGCCCTGACGTGTTTAGCCAGAGCAGCGGGGATGAGGCAGGCAGTGGTTCCTGCAGCTCCGGTCAGAGCGACCGTTGCTGTGCTCCTCAGAGCCAGGTAACCCAGCAACGCTTCAGGCCCAGCCAACAGAAAGTTCATGGGGAAGCCATGCTCCTGCACCTCTCGAGCTGGCAGATGTACCACCCAGTGCCTAACGGAGATAAGGGCTACAGCAAAGCAGCACTAGCACACTGCAGCTTGGGCACAGCCTGCCCAGAGACCCCAAAGGGCAGCACCACGGCCTAACCTAAGCACGAGCGCAGGTGAGCACTCACCGGACTTGGGTCAGGCTCTTGGCACCAATATCCTGGCAGGAATGCTGGATCCCAGCAATCAGGTATGGAATGAACTTGTGGATAGAGCCTTTGTCCTGCACTGCGCCAGAGACCCCCTGGGCCACTTTGATTTTGTCTGTCTCACTGCATGGGAGCAGAAACAAGAAAATTTGTGAGCCAGAGATCCCAACAACTTGGTCTGCCGTCCCAGAGCACCATCTCTTACCTGAAATACCGATTCTGGCTACCCAAGTTCTTGTCCATGGCATCCAGTGAGCCCATGCCACGGTATTTCTTCAGCCTAATTCCATCTGAGAAGAAGTACTCGCCTGGGGCCTCCGTGGTGGCAGCCAGGAGAGAGCCCATCATCACTAGTGCAAGAGATCAACAAGGGCAGCAGGTCAGCAGCAGGAAGGCCGTGGCTGCAAAACCCTCAGGATGACAGCACACAGCTCCTAAGCTGCGTTGGTCCCTTGTGCCCACAGCCTCCTGCAGGTTCACGCTCTCGTGCCGAGACTGACGCCATATGGAGCCACACATGGCACTCGGTGCACAACCCAGCTCCTCCGCGCTCCGCTCACCTGTGGAAGCACCGAGCGCGAGGGCCTTGGCGATGTGCCCAACTGTCTGGATCCCTCCGTCTGCAATCACCGGGACGCCAAATCTCCTGGCATATTCAGACACCTTGTACACAGCCGTGGCCTGGGGGCGGCCGCATGCCAGCACTACAGGTGAGGAGAGAGCAGGAAAAGAGTCAGCTCCTATGCAGCACTGCTTCCCCACCCCAGCAGGCCCTTCAGGCTTCCAGCACACACATGCCCCAGCACTCAGGAACCCACAAATCCCTGGGTGCTCCTTCCCTGGGCCGAGTTGCGAGAAGCACACGCCCGGGAGATACCTGCTGGGACATCCTCGTGGCCCTCAGCTCTGCAGGCTGGGGGTGATCTTGGGACTGGGATCTTTGATCAAATGAACGCCTGGGATGAGCCAAGGTTCGTGACTCATAGCGGGTGGACGGGGGGCTTGGGAAGGAAGCGGAGCGGACTCCAAATGCTCCTCTCCAGAGCATCCCTAGCACGGGCCATGTCCCACTGCCCGCCCCTTTCTAGCAGTGCCAGGCCCCTTCTCTGTATACCCAGCAGCTGTCCGCTGTGCCTCCTGCGTGGAGAGGCAGCTGGCTGGGAGACAGTCAATATGCATAGCTATATATAGATATATTGTTAGATATATACACACCTGCACGCACACACACACACACAAACATGCAGCAGTGGAAAAGGAAGTGGGCAGGATGATCAGACGGTTCACAGGAAATAATTTTTGTTCCTGCCCTGCAGTGCAGCCAGGATTCTGTCACTTTTAGCTGCCCCACGGGAGGGAAGTTATTAGCTCCAGATTTACCTGTGCTTCCCAGTCGCTAGCAGTTAGAGGCTTTCCACTGAGCATGGAAGGCTTGAGGGAAAATCAGCACAGGGCACGTCTTGTAACACATTTGTCAGCTGCAGGCATGCAAGTATGCCAAGATAAGCTTCTTTCACCGAGACTTCCCCACAATTAACCGGAAGCCTTTTCGCCAGTCACAGTTAGTCTGATACAGCAGATAAGATTATGGACATGCAGGATTAGTACTTCAGAGTGCAAACTCCAGGTGTGGTTTAGCCTGCTGCCAGCAGCACTGGCAGCACACCTCCCTGGCAGATCTGCCAAGGCCGAGAGGCTGCGATCGCTCTGTTCCCAGGGCTCAGCAGCAGCTGCTGAGAGAGGGAAGCCAGGTAGAGGTCATGAAAGAACTGATTTGAATGGAACAAAACTCTGCATTAAGCTAGGGCTCAGCCAGCCAGGGAGGTCTGCCAGGTCCAACGTGAACACTGTTAGCCTTAAAGAGATGGTCTCACTTGGTACCACACTGCTAAAGGCCACATTGAGGCCGCAAGGGAAGAGCTCAATGGGGAGAAGCAACTCATTTGGGAGGACCTAAAGCCTGGCATCTATAGGATCATACCAGGAAAAAGAGTGCACAGAAACCTCCCGCCAGCGACCACAGAGACCAGCCCTTTAAGGAACCACTTGGTTCAGGGCTCCTGGGAGCATCACACCGTTCCCAATGTCCCAGGGCCCAGCACCACAGCTTCCAAGTGCAGGCTTCCAAAGCAGGGTTCAGAGCACGCACACACCAAGTAGTGAGGGGGAGAGTTCATCTTTTTTAGTGTATCTGCAAAGGGTGGCCCTAAAAGATCAACCGCTAGAGAAAACCTTCCAGGATCTTCAACAGAAACCTCCTTCCCTTTGAGGTGTTTCAAAACAGAAAGGAAGGGCAAAACCCAAGGGTTACCATGGCTGTCTGCTCAATCCAGCAGCATCAGAGAAGTACAGAGCAAAGCTGCACCCTGTGCTGGGCAGGAGTGAGCCCCTTCTCTCCCCACAGGAATCAGGCATTAGTGCGGAGAGACGTGGTTCTGGTACACAGCTGTAACATGCTGTTATAACCCCGGGAGAGCCAGCTTCAAGTCAAGCTCAGCCAGTGCATAACTTCCCCACAACCGGGCCCAGATGTAGAGCAGGACTGAGGACTGCTCAGGGATCATCTCCCAGTGCTGGACTAGCAGGTGTGTGCCTGGGCTGGGGATCCAGCCAGGAGGCTCAGCCAGGCTCCCGAACTGGCTTTTGGCCTGAATGCCCTCAGTTTTGACAGTTCAGACCCTGCTTTAGGAATTCAGAAAGGCTTCTCAGCTTCAATTTCAGATTCAAAACCAGTATCCAAAGCCACAAAACCCCAAGTGCATCTACAGCTAAATTATTCTCAAACAAGCAGTAGGGCCATGTGCAGCCAAATCAGGGTCCTGCTTCAAGACACATAATTAGGGTTGGGAACAGGGCAAGTGACTTACTATAGGTGCCCGTGACAGTAGAAGGGCATTTGGGGCTGTGGGACTTTAGGTCTGGAGGGATCTTTGGAGCGGCTAAACAAAAACAAACACATATATTTTAGAGACAGAAGAACAGCAGCAGAACAAAGGACCCCAGCAGTGACCTGCTACTAGGCAGAGCATACGGTGTGGGACAGAGCTGACCTTGCAAACCCTTCCTAGCCCGAGCCAAGCCAGAGGCCAGTTCCAAGCCAGCCAGGCCGGCTGTGCGCAGCGCATGCTCACCCTACCCCAGCAGCCATCCAAGAAGGTAAATCCATTAACCCCCAGAATGAGAGTTTTTGCCCTAAGAGGGCCAAAAGCCTGGGGAGCCGTGCTTAAGAGCTTGGCAACCCTGTCTGCTGCAAAGTGGCATGTTCTAGCTTTGCTCCTTCCCCCAAGCCAGCACCCAACCCGACCGCCTGCAGCACCCTCTGGAGATGATCACCACACTGCAGAGCAAAGCATGCCTTGTACTCTGCCTCAGGGCAGACAGAGCAGGACACACAAATCTCGGTTCCACTCCTGCTGTGGGAGCATCAGCCCGATGCTGGCTGTGAGGTCGAGAATCCCTGCAGCCACAGCACCCTCAGCAGGCAAAGCAAAAAACGAGGTTCAGGTCCAGGGCAGCTCAGAGGTTCCACACCAGAATCGGCAGAGCGCTAGCACAACGTGTCCATGTGTCAGCCACCTCTTGCTGCTCCCATGGTGAGGACCGAGGAGCAAAGCAGATGGGCTGCACCTGCAGGCTGCAGTGCCTCACCACCCCCTCTGCACCTCACCTGTCAGAATTAGAACACGAGGACTGAGCCTGGCCTCAAAGTAGACTTTTCCAGGCCTCGTCTACTCTCTCTCTGCCTCTTAGCTAAGGGTGACACTGCCTCTGCCCAGCACAAGCTCCCACTAACTGCAGAGACAACAGCCAGAAACCCCACTTCAGCACGGAAATTGCAGAAAGGCATGGAGCCCAGCAGACCAAAATTCAACCACCACACACACTACTGCCAGAGGGAAGGGGAGCACGGACAGCCTGGCGCATTAACCCATCGCCGCTGCTGCTTTCTTCAGCACAGAACAGAGAGCTGGGAAGTCCCTCTTGCTGCAGTGCTGTCTGCCAAGCCCACCCTGCCCCACGCCAGTGGCTCCCCTTGGGCAAAGCCACGCATGCCACACCTGCTCTACTCAGTCTCAGTCAGTACTGGGAAATGCCTTTGCTGCTGCTGCGACCCCAAAGGTTTGACCCCAGTGATGAGAGTGTCCTGGACAAAGTGGGTAGAAGGCTGTTTGCTGTGAGAACAGCTGTTACGATGGGAGAAGTCTGTCCCGGCTGCACTGCTTTTAGCAGAGTACCTCTACTGACCAGATGTCTTCAGACTATTTGGGAGACAGCTGATCTCTCTCACCTTCCTGCGTGATGCAGATGGAGCCACTGCCCATCCCGACTCTCAGGGCATCGACCCCTGCGTCAATGAGGTTCTTGGCCTGAGCAGCGGTCACAACTGTGGGGAGCAGAAACTGGTTTGAAGAGAGACAAGCAAATTTGTGCATGACGCTGCTCTGCCCTGGTGCTTGCCCCTGTGGCTGCAGACATCCCGTACCCAGGGCTCCGGCTGGCCAGCTGTGCCAGAGCCAGGACTATCTGCCCACCACTACCTGCAAAAGCAGGAGTTAGAGCGTCCCAGTCATCCCCAGTAGATGAGATGACATAGGTTCACCGGCTCCTTATACCCAAAGGCTGAGGTAGCAGAGGGCACTACCTAATGCCAAACACTCCCTGGGCCACAGCAGGCAGTGAGGGCAGAGCACAGGTTAAGAGCAGCACCAGTAACATGTTAACCAGGTAACAACAGGGACTGCTGTGCTCTGCAGTCAAGAGGCACGGAAAGTCCCCACTGGACTGCCACATAAAGCAATATTCAGTGTTACTAACCAAAAATGTTAAACTGGTGTGCAAAAGAGGCTAACGTGTAACGGGCTACCAAGCCCTGCAGCGCACTGTGCTGCACAATGAAGGTTTCAGAAACTCTGGCAGCAGCAGGGTACCGCTCAGCATCCGCAGAACAGTGCTGCTCCGTTCCACAAGTCAGATGAAACCGTTAAGTTCAGACGTTTACCGACAGGTTTGCTTCACACTGTTCTCAGACATAGGGTCTAAATATTGGGTAGTCCTGCGTGGGGCCAGGAATTGGACTCGATGATCTTTGCGGGTCCCTTCTAACTTGGGCTATTCTACGATTCCATGTTTTCATTCATGTCCCTGCAGCTCCCTCTATGTCTAAGAGAGTGAACATAATTTAGAAACGAGAAGTCTTCAACACATGCCTACCATTTCCTCCAATAACTTGTAGGCTGGGGTATTTCTCCTTAATATATTTAATCATATTGATCTGGAAGATGGAGTTCCCCTGAGAGGAATCCTGCAACAGAAAGAAAACCAATTTCAACTGGAATTTCTCTAGAAGATTATAAGTACAGCTCTGGAAGAACCTCAGATCTTCACTCTGCTTATGGGGATCTCTGCTAAACTTGCTAAGCAGGCAGAATAACACCCCAAACTGAGCACAGAACCAGAGGAGAAGCTGCTGTCAAGATAGTAACGTACCTCCCTATGCAAGGCAGTTTATCATAAAGACTTCAGTAATATCCTTCACACTTCAATCCCACAGCTCTCCTACTTTTCACCAGTGGGCAACAAGCAGCACATCTGGCTGCACATAAGAACCAGCTGCTCTACCAACAGGACACCGTTTGCCTTGTCTCAGACCGCAGGTGAAACAGGAAGGCAGGAGGAACGCTTCTCTCCCTGCTGTCTAGCAGAACAGCCCAAATACCAGATGTCAACCACCTCACCATCAGGCCGTGCCAACCCTCGGTGACCCAGGCAGCTGGCAGTGCCTGTTAAACATTTCCAGCTGCAGCCCAGCCCAGCCATGCCCTCGGAGCACAGCGGACTTGCAGGCTAACAATCGATGAGAAACAATGTGCAAATACCAGCAGTGACTGCTGTGCCTGAAAGCTTAAACAGCAGAGGTGGAGCACCTCGAGAGTAACTGCCATGCTGCTGTTCCACTGCCAGGAGATCTTCAGGTCGGATCCTCAGCCCACCCCAACCCCCCAGGCGTTGCAGCAGCTCACCAGCACGACTGCATCCACGCCAGCCTGCACAAGGAGGTCCAGCCGGTACTTGTCATCTTCGTGTGTCCCGATAGCAGCACCACACAGCAGCTGCTTCTTGGAGTCCTTAGAAGCCAGAGGGTAGTCCCGGTTCTTCTTGAGATCCGTGCGGGCAATTATCGCCACCAGCTCGTCGTCCTCATTAACAATTGGCAGCTTGCCTTGAGACAAACAGAGAACATTCCTGCAGACAGACAGCAGCCCAGAGCCGTGTGGCAGAGCAGCAGCAGCAGGCACTGGCCGAGGTGGTGACCCAGAGCTTGGCTTACGACAGGTACCCCCGGCTCCTGCTCCCTGGTAATGTAGTTAGCACGGCCACCAATAAGGCAAACATCCAGAGTATGTAAGCGGGCTGCTCAGTATCAGCTTCTCTCCTTCCTCCTCCTCTCTGGTGCCCGGGTGTGGGAACACCAATTAACAGTGTGATTACGGCCACCAGCATTATCAAAGCCCAGGTGCTGGGTTGCCAGGATGCACTGACACCCACAGTGGCACTGGGATCACCATCTATAAAATCAAGCAGCAGTATGCCCTAAGTGGGACCGAGGCCAGAACTGCTGCTGGATAGCAAACCCCGCGACTGCCCAGGGGCCAGGGACGTTCTCCATCACCAGCTGCTTCCTCTGAGGAGAGAGTGGCTCATGTTCTTTTAGGTACAGTCTGAGTCTGGATTACAGCCACTGAATTTGACCTGACCTGCAGAGGGTCCAGATGACTGAAAAATCTGCGTAACAGAGAATTCTAGGAATTCAAGTCAAACTATCAAATCCTAACAGAGCTGAACTGGGTGCCAAAACGCAAAGGCCAGGATTCAAAATGGAAGAGGCGTGGCAGGACAGCCAGGCGTTCTCCAGTCACTGGGTTGCCAAGAATCCCCCAACTTCAAACAGATCTGAGATGAACGCATGTGAACTCCGTCCCCTGGCACAGGGCTTGGGGCACTCTCTCCCCGCTGTCCTTCCCTCGTGGCACGCGGCCTTTCCATGGTCCACCCACGCACGGATGTGTGCTCACATTCTCCTTCTCCCACTGCTCCTCCCAGACCCGCACTCCCACCGCTCTCCGTTCTGTCACACGCGTTCACGTGTACCTTTTTTACTTCTTTGCAGAATTTCATTTGCTTCTTTCAACATGACACCAGCTGGGGCCACTACAAGATCCTCCCGCTTTGTCATGATCTGGTGGGAGGGAGAAGACAGAAAGTCGTAAGAACTCCTTCGCACTGATCTGAAAATACTGAGCCCCTCTGCCCACGTGAAATGCTCCACGGCACAGTGGGAGTACGCTGCAGACAAAGGAGCCCACAGCACAGCAACACGCCTCCAGCAACACACAGGAACAGCCTCCAATGCTCTGCCCCCACGTGAGCAGCAGCCAGATGGAATCTGTCACACACAGCCCCCAAACCCATCGGTGCAATGAATACAAGAGGTGCCAGAGGGCCTCAGCAAGCCGAGGGAGAGCACCTGCAAGCAACAGCTCTCAGATGACTCTCAGGAAGACGTCACCCAAACCAACAGCTTCCTTTTTAATAGAGCACAGGCAACCAAGGGCTGGAGATGCTTCCAGAACTGCTCACTGCTCTGGCAGAAATGCACCGAGCCCTGCATGCAGCCAGCAGCCCCAGCACGTGGCTCTGCGAGGGCTCCGCTCAGAACAGCGAGCTGCTGGGAAGGTCACTGGGGCAAAGGAGTCACTCAAATCCAAACAAACATGTTCACCCACGCTCACTCTGACAAACAAACATCAAAACACAGTAGAACAGCAAGGGACAACGGGCACAGCTGGAACACAGGCTTATTTGATGTGGGATATGGGGCCAAATGCCAGAAGAGCAGCTGAGAAGCAGTCAGACCTCCATGCCTGGAGATACAGACAGCCCCGAGCAATCTGCTGCACCCGAACCACAAGCAGAGGGCTGGGGAGACCACCCTGCCCCTTCCCACCCCAGCGCTCTGCAATCCCAAAGTTCACATGCGATGTTCTCATAAAAGGTTACTCAGGAAGGCCAGGCAAAGCTGAGAAGGAAGACTGAACCTCAAGGAAGGTAGATTAGTTGCACACAAAAGAAATGATGGAATACTTTAGCTATCGATACCATAAGAACAGATACTTTGCATCAGGGAGGACATTTGCCCTGCCTACATCCACCTAAAATCCTCTTTCTGACAAAATCCACCTCTCAGAAGCCTGAAACATCACAGAAACATCCTGTGACCCACAAGCTTCCTGAGCTCCAGAGACCCATGTGTTTAACCAGATGGCAACGAATGGGCTGGCAAGACCACTGCTGAGCTGCAAACATGGAAAGATCTAGGAGACCATTCATTGCCTTCACCAACAGCAGCGAGCTTCCAACTCCACAGTGCTGAACGAGCCACATAAAGCACGAGTGGAGGTTCTCATCACGTTCTTCTGAATGGGACAGCATCGCTTCAAAGGGCCACGCATGCTTTTAGAACCTGCTCCTGTCGCAGGACTCTTGTTACGGGTATTTATAGGAGATTTAAAAGTGAACAAGGATGAGCATGTGACAACAGGTTTGTTCAGCAAGAGCTAATAATAGTCCTGAGCCAAGAGCAGCAGCTGGCCCCAAGGCACCGCTGGTGTAACCCACAGCACCGTGGTGTACAGTTACACAGCTCAAGTGACACAAACAGCCGAACTAACAGGAATCAACACCAGCGTTACAGAGAACGTGTTCCTGTAAGAGGGGAGTTTGAGAGTGCAGCATTATAAAAGGCAACTTATTCATCTTCAAGCTCAGCGTGTTATTTTAAAGAAGTGAGTGGTCTAGATGAGGCATGAAGGGAAACGCGGGCCAGGAAAGGAGGAGCAGTACTTGGAAGGCTTGCTGGGCACAGGGCAGTTGCTACAGCCCCAGCCCACACCAGCACGGGACAGCAGCAGCAAGCAGGAACACTGGGAACTCCTGCACCAACAGACAGCACCAGTTGTAGAGAAGACGGTTTTCACAATGCAGAAGGGAGGTAAATGGAGGAGATGCTCTGCCCTAGAAAAGACTGACTTGGCAGAGCTAACATGGAGCCTGCTACCGCCTGCTGGCACAGCCTCTCATGGCCATGATCTGATCCCTCTCTTTTGCACAGGGGCTTCCTAGTGTAACGCACACATCTAGCAGGTGCTCACCTCGCCCAGGGGCAAGTCGTGCTCTGACTCTTTCAGGAAGTCAATGTCTCGAGATGAGATGATACCAACCAGCTTGCCCCCCATCTTTCCATTGTCTGTGATGGGAATCCCGCAGAAACCATGACGAGCTTTGGCTTCAAACACATCTCGCACTCTGTCGTTAGGGCTCAGCACCACAGGGTCTGTGATGAATCCTTGCTCGTATTTCTGAAAAGAGAAGATGTTCAGCAGATAGGCTGAGCAGCACCACTGGGCTGAGCAGTGCCTGGTAGACACTGTCCAGGCACAAAGGTCTGCAGCCACCCAGCCTGGCCAGATGCTCATCACCAAAATGCAGAACAGCACTAAGGCTCACTCAGGTAGCATTAGATTTGAAGGAGTTCCCAGATTGACCTGGCTGAAATTAAGGGCAACATTCCCACTCAGATTTCAAAAGCCACACTGAGCTCAGCATAGCGTACAACAAAAGTGTGAGGTTTGTGGAGGCAACCACGCCAGCACCGCCACTCTGAAACGTGAAGATCCAGCACACACTGCAGTCTCATCTTGCAGCTGCAGCTCCTTTCCCAGCAGGCTGGAAGGGCTCCAGGCCTAAACCATCCTCCAGGTCTATACGGCCAAACGCAAGGTGCTGCAATGGGTTGGGCCAACCCCCGCTCTGCCACCCGCCCCAAGCACACCGCTGCTCACCTTCACCTTCCGCACCTCGTTGGCCTGGAACTCGGGGGTGCAGTTATGGTGGATGAAGCCGATTCCCCCTGTGAGCTGAAGACACAGAGGCAGATGAGAGCTGTGGGCAAAGGGGTACGGCCCTTCCCTAAAGACCGACGGGTGGATGCAGAGAGGCCCTTCCCTCAGGGACTGACAGGTGGATGTGGAGCCTGGGGCACAGCGGCCTGGGGATGAGCACAGGATCGGCCCCTCCCCACTGCTCTAGGGAGCGATGGGGAGAAGCAGGGGGCCTCGCAGGAGCTCCAGAGGGCTCTGCAGGTGCATGGGACAGCCCCGAGGTACACGGCAGGCCCACGCCATGCTGCCCCCAACATCCCCCGGGGCAGCGGCACGGCGCGATGCGGGCAGGGCGGGCACTCACCGCCATGGCGATGGCCATGCCGGCCTCGGTCACCGTGTCCATGGGCGAGGAGACGAGCGGAGTCTTCAGCGTGATCCGCTTGGTCAGCGCCGAGGTCAGGTCCTGCGTGCCGGGAGAGCAGCGCTGAGCGGCGCAGGCCCCCCCGCCCCCGCAGCCCGCAGCCCAGCCCCGGCACTCACCACCTGGTCCGCCGTGAAGTCGATGTACCCGGGCAGGATGAGGAAATCGCTGCGGGAACGGAACGGAAAGGAGAGGCCTCAGCGCCGGGCCCGGCGCCCGCCCCGCGCCCCCCGCCCCGCAGCCCCGCTCCCTCACTTGTAGGTGAGCCCATCTCCGCAGCTGAACAGCTGCTGCGCCGTCAGCCCGTCGTCGGGCACGTAGCCGGTGCCGCCGCTGATGAGGTAGTCCGCCATGCCGCCCCGCGCCGCCCGCTCCGCTCTGCTCCGCTCCGCCCCGCACACGCGGCCCTACGGCGGCCGGCAGGGATCGCGCAGCGCCGCCCCAACCGCAGCGAGAGCGCGGCCTGCCCGCACGGCCGGCGTGACGTGACGTGACGCCACGTGACTGCGTGACGCGACGTAACGCGGCGCCGCGCGGCTGCAGGAGGGAGCAGCTCGCCGTGCTGGTACGGAATTCCCGGTCGTTCTCAGCTGAGCGCTGTTTCCAGCCGCCCGTTGCTGGACTATAGCCCCTGTCTGCAGGAAGCGAAGCGCTCAGGATCGCCCCGCCAGAAGCAGACACCAGACAGGACCCCCTGGTGCCCGCCGAGCCCAGAACGCCGCATCCCAAGGACACAGCGTTACCTGCTCTGCTCATCCCGTAACCGGAGGCACTGTGCCAGAGCCAGAGCAGCTTCTGTTCTGTTCCCTCTGTTAGAGGAGGGCCATGGAGCTGCTCAGAGGGCTGCAGCACCTCTCCTCTGAAGGCAGGCTGAAGGAGCTGGGCTTCTTCAGCTGGGAGAAGAGAAGGCTGCGGTGAGATATCATTGTGGCCTTCCAGCACTTGAAGGGACCTAACAAGCAGGAGAGGGACCAGCTTCTACAGGAACACGTAGTGACAGGACAAGGGGGAATGGCTTTAAACTTAAAGAGGGGAGATTTAGGTTAGATGTGAGGAAGAAATTCTGTACTCAGAGGGCGGTGAAGTGCTGGCACAGCTGCCCAGAGCTGTGGGTGCCCCATCCCTGGAGGTGCCCAAGGCCAGGCTGGATGGGGCCCTGGGCAGCCAGCCCACAGCATGGGGTTGGATCTTTAAGGTCCCCTCCAACCTATGCCACTCTACGATTCTGATTTTAAACGAAGGATGGTGCTAGCAAAGGTTTGCTAATTCTACCTAGGAGGCACACGCTGATCTCACCTGCTGCACTACAGCACAGGCACAGCCGTAAATAGGTTGAGTCAGCTTCTGTTCCAAAAGAAACACCAGGCAAAGATGAATGGTTCTCAAAGAGACTACAACAAAGGCTGCAGGGAAAAACATTTTATTTCCAAGCAGATTACAAAGAGCAGAGAATATAAGAGTAAAATTAAATTAAAAAAATAGTTGAGTGCATCTCTTTAAAATGATTTGTAGTGTGAGTTACTCACGGGGCAAAGCTACTGGAGAGTTCTGAAGGTCACTTTGCAGGATGCCAATCACATGTGCTGTTTAGATCAGGGTCAACATGGGAGGGACAGACAAGACGTATTTTGCATATAGGCTGCACACTCATTATCAAGCAAGGCTCTGGGCTGCAACTGGACCCTGCCTTTCCGAGACATCCTCTCCACCTTGTTCTCCTGCAGTTCCCTCTTGAGTTCTAGACACAGTTTATTGCTGCTGTAAGTGGGTTCAATCTGCCTCCCCATCCTGATGGGCTCAAACAAGAACAGAGAAGCAGGCAAACTCGCTGCCGTGCACAAGGTTGTACAGGGAAAGCGGGTGCAGTGCTGAGAACTGAGCCTCAGCCACGCAACAGAAGGGAACCGATGGGTAGGGGACACAGCAATCGCTGCAGAGATTGGAGGCAGCGTGTCAGTGAAACTTCTGGAAGAAAATTTGAGATGCTTGTTAAGGTAGGAAGATGCTCGACTTAGCACTGCCAGCAGTTGAGGAGGGCTGTTTCCTATGCATTGGCACGAGTGAGACAGAACGGGCTGAGACAACTGGATAAAGTACGTTCCCTGTAGTACTTGAGAGGAGCAGTTCCAGCAAGAAGATGGGGAGAAAAGTCCCATGTAGGGTGGAAGACAGTTTATATCCCTCTTTAACAGTGATTTAAGAGCCCAAACACTAATTGCAAGTAAGTCACTATTAAAATTGGATGGCAATACAGTTCGGTTAGACTGTGCAGAGTCCATTAGCATCTAGCAGCACTCAGACCAGCAAGAAGATGAGCGACTACAGCATCAGCAAGGCCTCCACTCCACATGTGCTCAGAGGGCTCATTTCTGCCATTTTTGAAGCTGTTCTTATCACATTCATTCAAAGTACACCAAGGCAGTTAGTAGCCCTGATGCAGCTGAGAACAAGACTTTATTTCTGCCCTAAGCGCAACAGTGCAGAAGAGGATTCTTATTTAGGGATCAGATTAAGTCTTTTTCATTGGCCCAAAGCAGGATCTACTTCAGACATTGTCTGGAATCTGAAGCCAAGGAAATCTCTGAAGCAGCCAACAGACAAGTGCCATTTTAGGCCACATTTAGACTGTTCCTTTCACTCACCACTTCAGGCAAAGGTAAAGAACCACTCTCTAGTCTGCTCTCTGCCATTTCAGCCATTACCACTTAAAGGAAATACTTGAACTCTTGAAAATAAATGAAAACCGAATGCTGCCACAGACAAGTGTGTAAGAGAGGCTACAGTGTTCTGTAAGAAAGCAATGCTATTAGTGTCAAGAGGTAGGACAACACATGAGTCTAATGTCAGAGTGTGAGGTGCTTTACAACAGTCAGTCATACTCTGCCTTCTACAGTTCCTTCCATATCAGAGACAAGATGGGCATAATTCAAAACCAGCAATGCAGGGTCTTCTAGCTTGACTTTCTCAGCTTTAGTTATTTAAAGATTGATGCATTTTCAGCCTGTCTCAAACAAGGCATAGGGCATGGAGAGTTCTCATTTAATATATACACGCATACAAGAGCTAGCAATTTGGCACTCTCGGAGCCTAGGTGGAATGCCCTTTAAGCAGCGAACAAGCTGGTTATAGGAAAGTGTTAAAAAGCTATTTTACATGTTTGCCTGGGAACATCTCCCAGAACTTGGATAGCAACCCCAAGCCACAGCACTCTCCTGTGCTACTCTGTGCACATGTCTTCCTATGAGCCCCTAAAAGGGAGCAGATCCTGTTCTTCTCTATCAAAGAACATAGTATTTATATTCTAGAAATACTGTACCTTTTAAACTAGCTCCAGAGAGCCAGACTGGAAGCCAGGCCCAGAAAAATAATCCTTAAGTCACAGTATATCGATTGTCTCTAAAAATAGGGAATGAATTAACACAAGTGGACATTCTGATGAGACGGTACAGAACAGTACAGCAGTCCACTTCTAAGTCAGCAAGTTCATCTCTTATATACGTCCAAACAATGAGAAAGTAATGGAAACACTTCAGTCTGTCAGAACACAACCAATCATTAGGAGATCTCCACAGCTAAGTATAGGCCAAGTTCCTCCACTTTCAAGCTGTATAGTCCAAGACCAAGGAGAACTCTTCTCTTATGAAGACTTGACATCATTGTGCTGTTAAGGGTAGTAAGGAGAATGCACCATCTAGAATTTTTAGGTAACGTGAAATTTTGTTTCTCCTGAAACTTCAGCTGAATTATCTGTTCAACCCTAACCTGAAACTGCCCTAATACTCTTTTAAGTTATTCCAGCTTCTGGCAATTTTTTAGAGTAGAGGTGACTCCCAAAGCCACTTAATGAAGTGGCTTGTACACTTAGTACCTGGCAGATGACTTAAATACCCACTGCATTTCTGACGGAGATGGAGAAAGCAGCAGGCTCACATGAGCGCAGGCATGCTGGAGCTAGTTTCACATGCAGTATTGCAGAGCACACACTGGGACCTGAGCACAAGTGGTCAGTCTGCAGTTTCTCTCGCATTGTTGTATCTCTCTTCCAAAGACAGGGCAAGCTGCCCAAAAGAATGGGAATCTGCTCTGTGCAGGCCAGTGAGGCACCCTGAGCAACAACCACACCCAACTGCTGGAAACAGCAGGAGCTGGCCCCTCACCACATCCTTAAATACTGAAGTTAGGGCCAGTCACTACGGTATGGTAAAGAGATTATAGGCTTTTGACAGCTGAAATGGCACTAGCAGTCCTGACAGCTGCCCTATCAGGAGGCAGCTGCTGGCTCCCCATGGCTGAACTTCGCTGAAGGTGTATGTTGTCAACATGACACACCATCCGGACACCATCTTCCCAACTTACCCACCAGGATGTGGGCACCAACCCAATGTTATTTTCCCCTTGCATAACTCTGAGGTGGGACACTAAGCTATAAGTCTATGTTAGAGTGCAGGTATCAGTAATAACAGTGAGTTGCAACCTCACCTCTCTGCACTTACTTAAGCACAGTCCTATACAGGGAACAAACTAATCATACGACCAATTCAAGCACATCTGCTTTCTCATGAACACCACCATCAACACGAAGCATCAGAGGCTTGAAGTCTCGCTAGGCCCACACACCTCTACAAGGATCAAGAGCACAGAAGCAGACAACATTATTCCTATTCTCATTCTATGTGCAGATTTACACCGTGTGCAACCAACAGAGACAGCAAATCTTCCTTCTCAATACAGACAAGTGTTGGCCAACAGAAGCTTCAAAAAAGTTGCTTGCCTGTAAACAAGTTCTTTTATTGTAATATATATATAAGTATATATCTACCTATGTATCTTGGAACAGGGAAGGGACATGAGATGGAAAAGCAGGGAAGACAAGTTCAAGAAACAGAGTCACCTCTCTGCATCCAAGAAGCTGGTGGCACAAATCACAAGCCTGGCTAGAGTGATCTCCCATTTCAAGCACAGTTGGCTACCCACTGGCTTCAAAAGAGTAGACTATTTGTTAATAATATAGAATAGAGCAACTATTTAAGATGCAGGAAGGCAAGGCTACATGGTTGGGGTTCATGATCATGAATGATGCCAGAAGCTACACAGCTGTGTTAAACTCTGAAAAAGCTGTTACATGGCAGGAGTAAGCCACAAGCTGCTCTCAGAAGGCCCTGGAAGGCCTTTTTCCCTCCGACACAGTTGGTATGGTGTGTTTGTAAAGGCGGGAGAAGGGGATTTGCCTAGGAGTAAAGCCTCACTGGTCGGCCACAGAACATTCAGGACAGACTGACAGCCTGATCTGGTCTCACAGACCCATGTTCCTAGCCTGACACCGAGCTTCCATCAGCAAGCAGACAGCCAGGTTCTTTAACAGAAGTTAATCCCCTTCTACCTTCCTAATTTGTCGGGGTGAAAGAAGTCCAGCAGACTCAAGCTGGAAAGCACAATCAGGGATGAAAACAACCAGTTTGCATACTGATCTTTGTTTAACGACCCCCCCCACCCTCACAGCTCACTCTTCCCCAAAAAAAGACACATTGTTCAATGGCATGTTGAAAAGACGTGCTCATCATTCTTAATAAACAACTAGAGTAAGAATACATAAGAGAAACAGGGTGGTATCTTTATATGATACACAAGTGTATGTTACAAGAATTCCATCAGGCACAGGAGCCTCAAGGTTTAAGGCCTCAGTATTAGGCCAAAAAAGAAGAGTGTGGTAAAGTTTGTACTTTTAACATCTAAAAATGTCACTTAAAGGTCTGAATAGAAATCATTGTTTGTTTTTTTCTTTGTATAAATGACAATTGTAGTTCACTCTCTCCTCTTCCTTCCAAGATAACAGCAAATTAACGTCCAAGCACAAGAAAAGAAGATGCCTGCCTCTCTTCCACTGGCTGAGCAGGTCCATCCATCATTCTGTGCCCTCTAGGCTGCACGTGCTCCAAGGAGACAGAGGCCCCAGTCATCCAGGCCAATCCTGAAGTTCATATTTTCTACATCATAAAAAAAATCAGAGTCAACCAGCAGCTTTCCACAGCTCCCAGCTTGCAGGGGATATGCAGCCTCCAATGATTCCAACAGTTTGGTGTGTTGGGTAGGATACACAATGGGTAGGTTTCCTTTAGATTCTTTTTAAAGAGAAGAAGCCTAAAAGGGCTTCATAGCTACACCAATAAAAAACCAAAAACTTAGGCATCTCCTTTAGTGTAAAAGTCTGTACAATTCTTTGCTTGTCCCTCCCCCATCACCCCACCCCACCCCTTCTGAGCCAAGAAGGATGCCTTAGTGCATGGTGCTGGCATTAGCCACGGCAATAGCTTCCTGAATCTCTCGTATCACCAGGATCCGGGTGAGCATCTGCTCCATCTGCTCTCTGCTGATCGGCTGGATGGAATACCAGATAGGGCTGTTGGGGGCCACCACTGGCTCCGGAGTCAAGTAAAACGTGTCATTCCGGCCTTTCACACTCTGGGGGCTGCATGAGGAAGATCAGAAATAACCAGACTAATGGAATGTCCTGGGTGGGAGAGACCTCCCCTGTCCTCATCCCAGGCCTCACAAATCCTGACAGTGAACATCTGGCTGATGAGACACGAAGGTACTTGTTCTGTAGGTATGGAGTTACCCCTAGGGACAACGGTGGTCCCAAATGTTTAAGCCATGCCAAGGTTAAAAAGCCATGGCATCAACTACAAGAAAGTAATTTTTATTTCCCACTGGTAAGTGTAACAAACACCTGGCCTTAACGATCAGAGTGAAGCAAAATTAAGACATTTTTCACATGCAGGCTAGCTGCAGAGCAACCCATTAAGAGGAACACACACTTTAGTTATCAGAATTGTAATAATTTAGAGGCGAGCCCTTTGAGGCTCCCTCCAATTTCTAGTCCTCATTTTTGTTCAGAAGCCAATTTGAATAGCACCCTAATCTCAAGCAGTGGATGCTTCCAGATCACTTGCTTGCAAGTCACAGGCAGAACAATGAGCTCATGCCAATGCAACAAACCTTCGGAGTAAGTCTGAGATTAAAAGCAGCCAGTTCACTAATTACAATTTGTACCTTTAAATACCATAAAAGTTCCAAGTTAAGTTAGGTGACCATACAGCAAAATCCCACCCTCTCATAATCAATACCCTTCCCCATCTATGTAAATTTATGCAAATGCAGAAACCGTGCCAGCAGTAAAATGCTGCCCTGAAAATTAGGCCAGCAACAAAACACTGTGCAACATAATCAGTGAAGACAAGCAATGATACACATGGAACAGAGGCTCTCACCATTTGAAGAGGTAGAAGTCATACAGCTTTATCGGACACCTCAGGGGGTTCTCTGGATTCTCAGTCTGCTCTGCATACATGTCATCTGTAACTAGAAACCAACCCCCCAGAAGTCAGTCAGACACTCCGTATGAGAAGCACAACAAACCGAGCAGTGCCACAGAGTCCCTGAAGCATTTTGTCACCATGCAATAGCTGGTAGGAAACATATGGCTGTTTCAGGGCAAAGCTGCCCAGTTTCAAGTTCTCAAAGCATCATATGGAGAGCTTGCTTTATTCCAGGCATACTGAACAATACAACCCATCCACAGCCATTTTTCCATTTCTATCTGTGCCCAAAGTGACAGAGATCTCGCTACTGAGAATGCAATGTCTGAGCCAAATCCCAGGTTCATGCTTTTAAGAGGGCAGACTCCATTTATGTAGGAATTCTACGCAGTTCATGTGCATTGAGCACTCTGAAAAAGAGAAGTCTTTCCAAAGAAGTTTCTCCCCCTCTTCATAAACACTAACAGTTGCCCCCTTGCCCATAATAACAGAACAGGCAAGTTATCCTCAGCTCTTGACTGCCTCAGGTAAGGCTGGCCTCCAGAACATGCTTCTTATTAGAAGGTACTATGCTTGCTCAGAGGGAGCGCACAGATTTCATTCTCTTAGGCTGATAATAATTGTCAGAGCCTGGGCTTCTCACAGTTCCACCTGCAGATACCTCCAGGTCTCTTCAAGCCCAGTATGTAAATTATTTCCAAAGAAAACTTCTAGACCCTACCTTTCTGGCCTGTCTGGTGTGCACCATGAGCCTTCAGATAGCGGATACTCGTGCTTTTATCCTTGGGATTGGAAGGGTTCTTCTTGGTCTGCCTCAACACCTTGGAGAAGGCCAGCTTCATGTGCTGGTCTACTGTCTTCAAAAGGAAGTATCTGATCAGAAAAAAAAAAACAAGACATTCAGAGGATACAGCCTCTACAACAATGCAATTATCTTTACTCATCATGAGCCAGTTGAAGCTCAAATCAACACTGAGTTAAAGATTGTTCCAGCAAAGCATGCCACAGGCAGAAGTTTAGTTTCCCCTCTGCTAGCTCATTTCCTTGTTGCACAGCATCTTCTTTGCCTGATGAGGTTGCAACAGGGATCTGTCTGCAACCATTCAAAATTCACGATGGTGCCTTAATCCAGCGCAGCAGTTTCCTAACAACCCTACCAAAGTGAAGTTTTTACGCTGCAAAAGTCTCAATGGCACAAGTACTTACTTTGTATTAAAAAACATCAGTGTAGTGAGCAAGGTGGAAGGGGAATGAGCTCCCAGCTGCTTACACTCCCACAGCATCTCTTCTGTTACATGGCTGGAGAGGACATAACCTGCAAAAATCAGAAATTAGTATCACCCCAGGAGATAGTTACGACAGGAACACAGGCAGCATTTTCTGGTCTGTAAGTATTAGGGAATACAAATCTTAAGAGAAGGAGGAGATCCTTAATGATGTCAAGATTAATTACCACAGAAATAACTTTTTAAATAGCAGGTACAATTAAGAAAACAATTGTATATATATACGTCAACCTCAAATTGCAGAGAATATACTCCTGCAATATGTCTAGATATGCCAGCCTGACAGAAATAAATACGTGCTTAAACAGCTTTTAATTAATGGCTCAACTCCAATGCAGATGCTCCTAATCCAATAATATGTGAGAGCAGGCAGGCCAGTATAACAAATCAGCTCTTGGCCCTGCGCACAGCTTCAGTCAGTACACGGTGCCAAGTGATGTATTTGGACACATGAGTAATCCTTTGATTCTCAGATTTTTTCCCCTTTGTGTCGAAGAGGAAATACTACACTCCAAATACACAGATAAATAGAAAAAACAGACAGCTCTATGAACTCCAGGGCTTGTGGAATGACAAAGCACAGATCAAACAGCCAGAGTGAAAACAAAAGGATTCCAAAACTCACACTGCTACTTAGCCACCTAGCCTGTAACATCAGCTGCTTTTCTGAACGCAAGCAATAGCTTCTTCACTGACATCTAATCAGATCAAAGGCAGTGAAGTCATAAGAAAACAGATTTCTGTGCTCTAAAAACACAATGCTTACTTTAGTTTTTGTACACAAAAATCTGTCTCTTCTCAAACTGCCCCCTTACCCTTGTTGCCATCATTTTCTAAACACAGGATAGAGATGAGCTGCTTTTGATTGCAGCAGCAGAGGCTCTACTCACACTTTTATTAAAAAAAATTGACACTGAGTGGGTTTGGATATGGAAGACCATATCCACCTGACTGTATGGCAACATGACAGTGTTGCATCATCTCCCAGAGCAAAAACATATGCTACAGGCAAGATGTATTAGCACTTCGGATGAGGAAGCTCAACTGGGATCAAGGATCTCCAAGTAAGCCAATCTCATAAAACCACAAGGTTTCCACTATTTGCCTTCTGATGGGCGACAAGCAATACGCAAATAGTCCTCAACAATCAGGGCTACAGCCTATAGATGGAACTTTCTTCTACCTGATCAGTATGATCTATCTTAGAGACATTAATTACTTTGAAAGGGCTTCTATTCACGCCACACTCCTGCTGTAGCTTTCAATTAAACATTCTCAACTCCAGAAAGTTTTAAAGTTCTTAAAAGTTTTTACCAAGGGGGGAAACACGAGGCTGAACATCCTTGAGAACCTCGTGCAGCCATTCAGTGAAGCGAATATAGTAGAGATCCGAGAAGATGTCATCTACTCGCCCATTTTCAAAGAGATACTGTAAAAGATTCACAACACAGTCCAGTACAGTGACAGCATGTTCCTCTCAAACAAGATTTTATCCTAAGAACCCACGCACCCGGTTACTCGAACACTTCACAGCATAGCACTGAAGACTAACACATACTATCTAGAGAAGTGAGGACCCTTGCACTGAGAACAAATAATCTCAGTTACTATCAGGGGAATGCAAAGACAGGAAGGAGAAACATCTTAGCCAGCGAAGTTGGTTGGATTTCACCTTTTATTTTAGATGTGTTCACTGGAAGTTCATTCCCATGACTGTCCTGTGGACTCTAGACTCTTTCAGATAAAGAGGGAGATGCCAATTCTCCTATCAGTTTAGTTCTGTTCCTGCAGTTGTTCCAGGAAGCGCACTAACATTACCAGTTTAGACTTCCCACACCACAGAAAGCTAAGTTTTTGCCTTTTAAAGCTTCAGCTAGATCAAGTCCTGACAGATTTCTCAAACATCAACCCCTTGCTCCTCTCTCCCCCCAAAAGTCAAACTTAAAGGATTTCTTATTCCCACCGTGACACTGAACTCATACTAGCAATTCCTCATAAAGTTACTTCAGGGGAAAAAAAGAAAATACATTGCTGTTTATCAATTACATATAGTCAGCACATCCTTTTTTTCCCCCCTTCTTAAGTGTAAGAGGCAAAGACTTTTTTCTTATGGAATTTTTGGGAAGCTCATTAGAAGCAAGTCTCCATTTCTATAGAGGAGAATCCTCCCTATATATTCTGACAACACGCACAGCCCTGCTGCACATAGAACTGCCCTCCCCCTACCTTCTGAATACACAGGAAGATATAATAGAGCACATCTGGATCATAGGGTTCACCATCACCATTCCGCGCTTCTCGTGTCATTAAACATAGACCATAATTCAGCTCAGCCACAGCTGAAGATATAAGATCTTCCTGGAACCTCAGCAGCTGACGCCCTGGAAAACAAAACAAAGCCGTATTATTTAAGCCATAAAGCCATATTATTTCTGACCTTTCAGGAATGATTTCCCACATCTCCAGCTCTGCTGTCTATCTGGCAGGCCTAGTAGTACCACATTCTCCCAGTACAATAAAGAAAACCAAAATAAATCAAGATGTTAAGCTGTCAGATCTACCAAAAAGATAAGTGGGCAGGAATCCAAGAGGAAGACTGCACCATGCCAACTGCATGACGACTGCCTTCTTTTACCATGTACAATGAAACGCTGCCCTGCAGCAACAGGAAAACAGCAGCTCCACAACTGCTCTACCAGACTGGCTGGCACACACAGCCATTTTGTTCGGCCACGCATTACAGCCATATAATATCCTTTTCTACAGCCACTAGACTAGTTGCTCAAGTCGGCTCAACACAGACCTATCATATTTCCATTGGAACATGTCCTATGGCATTTGGATCGTGCAATAATGAGTGCTGGAAAGTAAATAAAAGTTTAAACTTAAAAATAATCACTGACAAAAAGGTGTTTTCCAAGAGGAACGTTAAACAGTTAATGTTTCAGTCATTGCCTAATCTCTACTTGAAAGAAAAGAAAGCTCTTGTCATGACACATACTTCCAATAGGTGCTAGCCTATTCTGGGCTTCTTTTTCCAGCTCTGCATTCTTGGTCTGTGCCCAGCTTTTCCATACTTCAAGCCCTTCTTCTGGCTTCAGAGAGTTTGGAAGTAGAAGTTCAGGTGAAGTCTGTGGCTGCTGCTGTGGTTCAACTTCAGCAACCTGAACAGTTTGAGCCTATGAAAGAAAATATTTCAGTTGTATATACTTTTAAATGCAACAGCTGCATAGAAGACAATTAACTGCAGTGCTACGTCTAGCCCCAGGACACAAGGCTTTTGCAACACCCTCTCCAGATTAATTCAAGGCATGTAATCTTTGCTGTCTAACTTGCTGTTCATGAAAGAATATTTGTCTCTCCAAGTATTTTTTTTAACGGACATATCTAAAATCCTTTCAGTAAATCCACACTAGTTGCTGACTGATGCACTCAGAAGTCCTGCAGAACATCGCAGGAGACCTAGCAGCAATGAGCAGTTCTTGCTGCAGTGCCATGGAGAAGTTAGTTCACAAACAAGGAACTTCACAGAGCTGAAATCCTCTCAAAAAAAGACTTCTAGTCTCTTCTCCAACAGCAAAACAAACTACTGATTTTGTTCCAAAGCATTTTTCTTGGATTTAGTCAACTTGCCATGCTAAGCCTCCACAAAAGACCCACCACCTCACTACAGCAAGAGTGGCCCAATTGCTCTGGCACTATTAAAGTCCATGATGAAAATGTTGTAGACATCAGTAATACCCGTACCTTAATGGAACTAAAAACAAAACACCAACAAAAAAAGCCACCACAACAGCACAATGAGAGAGGCAAAGCCTGTAAGAGCCTCAGACTGGAGCTTTCAGACTGCCTACCTCTGATTTGTTGTGCTTCTGTTGCTGCTTTGTTTGTTTTTGCATCAGCTCACAACTGCTGTTTGCATATCAGCCCCTCCATCACCATAGCTGCAGAGGGAGACTACCACTGAAAGGCCTCAGCTTTTATCAAGGCAGATGGCAACAAAGTTGAAGCTGTCAATCAAGCCTCTGTTGTAAAGAGGTCAGGAGTCCAGAGTGACACCCCATCTCTACAGGAGCCAGGATTTTGCCCCCACTCCCCTCCAGAGTATCGCCCCATCAGCCTCCGAGCAACACAGAGCTGCTCAGAGGCAGCCACCTCTGGCAGCCCCAGCTAGATGGGGGATCTTCTGTCCTGACCTCACAGCTGCCTCATCTGCTGTGAAGGCAACACACAGGCTGGAGTGACTGGACTGGAAGTTGCTTTTTAAGTGACTTCTTGCATTTTTTAAGGAACAGAAGAGAATAGCTGCGGCTTGCCCCAGCTAAGCTGACTCTGACAGGGACTGTTACAGTTCCACAGCTGTGAGACAGACAACACCCAAAAGTGAGATGCTCCCCTACAGTAGCTTTATCATCCTTCCTAGAGGAAGGCCACATGCCTCCCAGGATTGCCTCCATGTTTAGGGGGTTACACAGTACCCAAAACTCCAGACTTGTAATCCCAATACTGTCTTGATGCCCAAGAATCGTGGACTGCTACAAACAGGAATACACAGCATTGGTAGAAGCTTTACAAGAAACCATCAGAGAAATTATGGAGTTCATACCTTGGAAAGGATTCTATGAAAAGACCCTCGAAATAACCCCCCCAAAAAAAACCATTCAGCAGGAAGGCAAGAACTTCAGTCAACTTATTTTGAGAAATTGAAATGAATAAAGTTCTAGTATACCAATATAGGAAAAAAAAGTAAGATATTGAAGGCTCTTTGAAATGAACACAACAAACAAATAATAGACACAACAATAAAAGAAAACAATGGAGGTATTACATGGCCTACAGGCTGTAGCTTAAAGTATAGCTTTATAGAAGAGTGCACCCAGCAACTGGCACTTCATCTGGAGATGCAGGGAACTCTTCTCATTGAAGAAATGCTACAGGCCACAGAGGTTATGACTCAATTCAGAAACACAGATATGAAAACCAAAAAGCAATCCGCCTTGTCCCAGTGCTTACTGATGAAGTAGAGGGCACAAAGGTCTTTATGAATCCAAAAGCGTTATTTATAAACAGGAAGGAATTTATAACAACATTTATGCTAGCAGATGTGGGTATTTTTGCTCTCATTCCATTCAGCAAGAACAGGCTCTGACTCAGATCGATCTCTACACCTTCTGACTAAAAAAAAAAAAGATAGACTATACTCATTTGCACATATAAGATAGCTCATTAGGGCAATTAATCATTCAAGTCCTAAAACGCAATTAAAAATCCTTTAAAAAAAGAAGATCAGCAAATTTGGCTGCTATGTTTGTCAGGCATGACGAAGAGATAGTTACTTGCCACCGGCCATTATGGTGTTCTGGCACACCAGGCATTTACTGGAAACAGGTCGGTGTTACAGATGGGTACACCTGATCCATGAAGCCTGCTCTGACAACTAGTCAGATTTTGACATTTTACCTGGGCACTGGATCTGCTGGGAACTCCAAATGCTACGTAACAGAGTAACCATGACTTGGTCCGAGGACCAAGACCCAAGCAGGTTCAACTTACTGAGCAAGTGACTTGTAGTTGCTGCTGCTGCTGCCCTTGCTCTTGAGGTGTGGGCTGCTGCTGTTGCTGCTGCGGGTCCCATATGTGCACTGTCTGTGCTGTGTTCTGGTATGTCCCGGCCACAGCCTGCACTGCCACTGGAATGTGGATGTTGCCATTCATAAACTGCGCTGGAAAGAGTGAATTAGCAAGAGTCTGCACCACTTCCTCATGAGAGTTCTTCACTACTGAAGTACTTCCCACCATCTTATCCTTGTCATCTTCCAGCTTCACTGTGGTCAGTGTTGTCGGGGAGCCACTGACGTGGACAGCGTTGTAGGCCTCCTGAGGGATGGCGATGTGGGTTATGTTTTGCTGCTGAAGGTCACCACGTGGCTGAGCAGAGTAAACAGGGATGGTCCAAGTCTCTCCAGTGGGGCTAGTAATGGTCCCAGTGGCACTGTACAGGTGGGCACTGTCCACTGTTAGTAAGTCTGGCCTTAGAGAGACGTAACTTTGCTGCTGGCCCTGAGGAATGGCCAGCACTGTGGCAACTGGCTGCCCTGAAATAGCATACGATACAGTAATAGGCATATCCACTTTGCGTTTCTTCACCGGCTGAAGGACGCTAGCGGTGCTGATCCTCCTCTCTCCCTCTCGCGGAGAGCCTTGTTGAGAAGGCGGAGGTGACAGTGCCCCCACTGTCTGGATCTGGATCTGCTGACCACCGGTAATGGCCTGTCCTGCCACAAGCTGTGCCTGGATCTGCTGGTGCTGTATGTGTTCCTCCTGTATCTCAGCAGCCTGGATCTGCTGGGCAGTCTGCACATGCTGCACTTGGATTTGAGCTGCCTGCAGCTGAGACGGGCTGGGACTCTGAAGACACTGACTCTGTATTGTCTGGGACGCCTGCTGCTGCCCCTGGCCTTGGATCTGCACCTGGACCTGTATGGGTTGCTCTGAAGCTTGATGGACAGTGAGCTGCGGAGAGAGCTGCTGGGCGGAGACCTGCTGCGGTGACTGCTGGACCTGGACCTGAACCTGCAACGACACCAATTGGGCAGTTAGCGAGCAGCAGCAACCAGCAGCGGGGCCACTGACAGATGGCGCATCACTGGAGGTCCAGCTATGCTCCAATCTATTAAGCTCAGTTTTAATATATGGAATTACAAACTACTACTAAAGATCTCAGGAAAGTTAAGCCAGAAGAGCTACTCCAGAAGTGCCTGGCTGACAGAAGCAGGGCAGGTGCTGTGTTTATATGGCATCGCACGAGCAGACAGAACAACACGAGCTGCACCTCCATCCTCAAAGTGCTGCTGGCTCAAGCCAACAGACTGCAGCCCTGGAAGCTGAAAGTCTTCAAAGCTATTTCCATTGCAAAGTGTTATTTCAGCACAGGCCTTGCTACAGCAAGATTTTCAGGTCAAACTCAACATCAAAACTGTGATTTGTGTTATCGTGCTACAAGATCAAGTTTTTGCCTCATTCTTACTACGCCCTAAAGGCCAATTTTACTGTTTTCAACCCCAGCCCCCTACATGGCTGCAGGAGCCTGTGACAGGCAGCAAGAAACGAGGGTAGGTTGAAACCAGCACTTGGCTCCTTCCACACAAAGCAGAGAATTATTACTTTGAAACTAACTGTGAATTGTAGCACTACATAACCAGGTGTTAACACAGGAAACAGTGCAATTTTAAACTCAATCTATGTCATGAGCTGAAGGACACCACTACAGCTCTTGCTCCTTTAAACATGAGAAGTATTTATTTGACAAGGATAATTAAAACCAGTTAACTTTTCATTATTTACTTATTCCATTTATTGTCCAAGTCACTCAGCTGTATTCTCTATCTCACGCATTTAACTCAATGCCGAGTACAATGGACAAAATATGCTAGTACTTGAACTAAAACAATCTGTTTGAATTCCAAGGGAAATAAACAAATATCCCTGTGCCCAACCCAGCTGATGTCCTCACTCACAGGACACAGAGAGGTCTGCTCTCCTCTCCAGAGGCTTCCCTATTTCACTCTCTGAACAATTCGCTGCATTTGCCCTGTTCTCAGAAGTAATATCCCAGCCTTCCATGATCACCAGCTCCTCCAGGCTTCCTTAAAGCTTTATCTTAAAGGGGGAATTAATCACTCAACTTTTCCTTTCAAATACAAGAGCTTTTTTAGTGGCACCTGCAAGGGCCGTATGATGTTTGAACCCAACACTGATTTATTTAGTCATAAAACTGCCTCCCTGCTCACATTCCCTCACCCTTTTCCATCTCACTTATCAAAGCCTGGCAAGTGAGCATAACATTTGAACACTCTACACTCAGGTTTATGCTGCACAGTTACACAAAATCTCAACCCCACTTCCTACAGTCACCTCTAAAAAGTCTTAAAAAAAAATGTTAAGGACTAATTTACAGCCAATTAAGAATTGCTAAGAAGTGGGGTAGCAAAACGCACCATTTGCAAACCAATTGTGCAAGTCACCTCCTGTTACAACTCATTCTGCTCCTGGGAAGAACAGTGAATTTTAGAGGCTCCTGCTGACAGCTGTATGCAGTATGCTGTAATCCAAATGATGTGGATTTTATATAATTTCCTGCAAGGTAACAAGACACATACGACCTTGCACCAGCATGCCAGCTTAAAATGCTGCATCAGTGAGTGATTTGCTCAGGAGTTAATGGAAAAAGATGAAGTCACCTACGGGACAGTTCTTCAGTTCCATCTGATACTGAGACCACACTGCCCCACACTAGTGCCCAGCAAGCAGGCCCAAGCACCAGTCCCCGTCCTGACTTCAGTTTAAGGTCGACTGCAATTATATGTCTAAGGCAAGTATTCCCCAAAATAACACTAATCACCAACAATAAATATCATTAATATAGTCTTTAATACTAATACAAACCTTTGTTCAAAAGGCTACCTGCAAGACAAAGGCACAAGATGGGTCAACCTAAAATGCATTATCACACAGTAGATTTTCACTTTAATGTGAGAAACACTTGCTTTGTCTTCTGGAATTCAGAATCATGTCACAGAAAGAAGTAAACATGTCATTTATCCCGTACTTCTGCAGTGCATTTTAAGAGTACGCACATGTCGACTGAGAACGCCTCAGAAGTGCCCCTACCTTCACTATATACACAATTTTAAATTCGAGTTTGCTACCCTCTTCTCTTTGTATGTATGAAATCAGTATTTCTGTCACTAGCAGTAAGACTTGAAAGCCTGCTCCTGCAAGGAGACAATTTCATAGTGTTAAGTGCAGCCAGACAGGTCATGAAATGGGTTTGAGCAAGAGGCACAGCCTAAGAACAGAGCAGTACTTTCTTCTCTCTGCTTTTACAGCCTAAGCCTACATCTCTGAAAGCCATGGGCACTTTCAGCATCCATCATTTTCAGCAGGTGAGTGACTGTGACCTGGAGTCATACAATACTCCACGAGAACTAAATCCTAACTCCTACAATTGGGATGTCTTGCTACTGTTCTAGAGTTCATACAGGGTTTTTTTTTTTTTTATACATCAAAAGAATGAGCCCAGACCCAAATATGTTGTAAAAGTCAGACTCTGGAACCACTGCAAGTTCTCCATACTGCAAACTGTTGACATCACATCTCCAAATAGAGGTTGCTCCTATTTAAAGGAATATTGAGGCTCTACCTACTACACATTACACATCCCTTGTGAATTACATATCTATTTTTATCAACCATATTTTGCAGCAACTCCCTCTCTATTTTCAAGTAGCTTGCACCCAGCAGTGCTACAAGCCTACACTTCAGATTTAAAGACTTAACCCATTTGAGACAAAAGGACAAAGAATTAAACAGCATCAGCAGCTGACTTTTTAAAAGGCTGTACAGAAAGGAATGTTTTAAATTTGCAGGGAAAGACCAACAGAGAAGACAATCTTCAGCAGCAAGGTGAAGATTTAAAGGAAGAACGCTATGTTGGGAATGCCTGGATTATACTGGTGCAAGAGTATAACACACCAAGTCACCAGTACTGAAAGACTGCTTATTGTCAGAAGTTTGGATGCAACGGCATGAAAATAATCACTTCTCAGCAGGCTGCAAAGACAAATGCATTTTTTACCATAAAATAGCTAGAAGTTGGACCAAATACCTGCAGACTAGAGAATCAAAAGCATTAGATGCCTGCCCTGTCTTGTAATAGCAGGGTAGAACCAAAATTAATTCCCTTTAAGGGGGAATCTTGTGCCATTTTGAGGAAAAAAAAAAAAAGCAACACACATTTTGTCTAGAACTGAGCACATGGCAAAGAGAAAACCAGTAGCCACTCAGTAACACTGAGCCAAGACAAGACTATAGCTTACATCTCAGCTTCATCTGAAGGCAATCCCAAAAGTTAGGCTCAAAACCCAGGACAGGTAAGAGGGGACAAGCAGCAAACTCACTGCAGGAAATATACTCCAAAACCCAGCAGAAGCAACGCGAGTACACCTTGAACTTCCACACCTGAGCAAACCAGTGGAAGTAAACCACTTGGTCAAAAAAGTTTACAAGTAGAATTGCAGTGTCCTAGCTATTTTTAGCCCCATTTAAAGCTTAAAATGCACTTCCCTCAAAACCAGTGACTCCAGCACTTAGAACCAACACTGCAATGAAGGGCTTCTTCTACCATTAGGTCAGAAGGTACCTGGAGCATACAGACAAGTACAAAATAGGTGAAAAGACCGATCACTGAAGTAGCAGGAAATGGTGAACTTGTTATTCAACTGCCTTACAGGAAGTCCTCTGCTCTCTATCAAAGTAAACAAGGTCTACAGGGAGCATACAAGTCAACGTTTCAGAACAACTACCAGACACTCACTCCAAGTTTTTTCCTCTGCTCATTCATCAACATCAGCGAGACAATGCCATAGACCACAAAAGGTATTTTGCATGTTTCAACAGTTACCATATCAAGACTATGTTGTCAAGCTGCACTCTGGGGAGGGATTTAGACCAAAGACAGAACACATGAAGCAAGGAAAACAAGCAGCTTCCCCCTCCTGAAGAGGTGCCTATCTTTAAAACATCACTCTCGATTACAACCATTCTTTGAAGCAGCACAGTTGGCCCCAGCAAATGCTAATTAATACTAGCTGCTACACTAATATCTCTTACTAGAATGTTTTTCAAAGATAAGCAAACAGGAGCCCTATCTCCTGTTAGAAAAACAGGCTGAACCCAGAATCAAGACAGAGGTGAGGGAGCAGCCACTTCCACCAGAAGTGAAGGAAAGGTAAACTCTCTGCAGAACCAAAGATAAGATTTTCTTCTGAGCTACCGAAGCACATCTTTTCCTGCTTTGTTACAAATAACGCCTATACTGGTCTGAAGTCATAGAACAGATCAGGGGATGGCTAAAGCAGTAAGAAATGAACACATAAGGAACTGAGGAATTAGAAGGGCACAAGCCTTCATGATTTATGCAGCCATTTAACCACTCCCTATACAGTTCAGCAATCTAACTCACCTGTACCACATTCACCTCATCGCCAGCCCAAGAAGCCCCTACAACCTTGCCATCAGACTGTCCTAAGAAACGTTAGAACAGATACACTTCCCTACATGCACTGAATTCATGCTGCACAGAGATACTGACTCTTCACTGACATCCTTCCAGCTCCATCTTGCAGGTAAATATGAGAAGTGAAAGGAGGAAGGGGTTCACTTCTGCACAAATACCACGTTCTCTAAGCAAGTCAGTGTTAACACCTCTTCTTGCCAGCATCATCAGAGCGGCCTCAATGGCCAAAACCAGCTAGCAGAATCTCAGAGGCCAAGCTGATAGAACTCTCACTCGATCGGAGCAAAACTCAGCCTTTCCCACCCAGCCCAATGCTCCATAGAGTCTGACAACTTGACATGCTAAACCATTTATTAAGATACTACATCATCGCTGGGATACTGAGCATGGAAGGAGCTCCAAGACACTTGCACTGCAGCACCAACTGATAATATAACCTAACCTAACAGTTGCATCCACTTTGAAATAAATGTTAGGCAACAGTTTGTTGAATCTTTTAGGCAAGAAAACCCTAAGGTGGCAACTTTTCCTTCAAAACAGGAAGCGTATTTTGCCAGGACAAATACAAGCAGCAGCAGTCACGCACTGTCTTTGTTTGTCTTCAGCGACGAAGATAGAGGATGAAACCTGAGCACTGTCTATCTTTATGATCATAGGGCTGTCATCAGCACTTGCAGCCATGAGGTCATCTGACCTGTGATATTATTAGTCACCTTCAGCACCACTGTCGCACCGCCAGACAGAAGCATAGTCATTCAGAGGGTCTTCACTGATTTGCAATTGGATTAGCAAGAATTAAAAAGATTATCAAGTCAAGAACTGGGATGATCTAAGTTTGATCAACATCTCAGGGGATGACCAAAAATTCTCATAAAACAACAGCAAAGCGAGCCAGCACAATCAGACACACTGCTCTGGTGGAACACCGTCACCCCCAGAGCCCTAACACAACCTGAAGTTTTGCACACAAAGCCACCACGCTCTGCCAGTGCTGCCACAGCAACAGTCATGAAACAGGTGAATGCTATATCATAGGTTTCACCTTACCTACATCCTGACAAGAAATCTCGAAAAAACACTACAGAACTCTCACAAATGAGTAAAGACATTCCTCCACCCAATTTTTAAGAAAAAAAAAATAAGGCTAATTTGAAGATAATTCTGAGCCAGTTGCTCATATTCGGACAAATCCAGTGGCACTGCTGATGCACAAAAGCTGCGGCCACATCAGGTACAAGACGTGCCACCAGACTGTGCTGGGAGGTGGTAACAGGCTGAAGAGAGCCACGCAGGAGACAGTACAAACACTATTGTCTGTACTGACAGATGTGAAAGCAGGTATTCTAAAGCAGAGTCGCATCAAAAACAAAGGAGTAAAGTACACAACGTTACTTCGGAAAGGTCTTTGAAAGCTTGACTTTTATTAGATTTTTCCATTAGATCTTTCCCTTCTCCATAAGGTGCAGGCCATTTAGTTTAAAAAATAGGAATGTAACTCTGGCAGCAACTCTATGGTTATTTTCAAGAAGGTCAGCAGCTTATTTTCTCTGGAGTGTATGATATTTGACCTCCCTCCCTATCTCTGTTACTAGAAGGCTCACAAGGATCAAGCCTGAACTTTGAGGAGTTCCAAAAGGAGGAAGCAGTAAGAAACACATGCATACATTCGTATTCCTTGTCAGTTTTAAGACTGGTATGGGGCCTTTAGCATCTTCAAGGCCAAGGCACTGAAAAAGCCCTAATCCTTCTAGTAGTTCTGCTGAACTGAAAAATGAAACTTCTCTCCAAAAACGTGCTAGCAGGCAGAACCAAAACCATCCCTGACCACTTCTAATAGAATCATGCAGAGATCTAAGGCATCTATCTGTGAGACTAGAGGCTTCTATTCTTCAAAAGCCTTGTGTCACAAGTTACTGTAGGGCAACAGATTACAGAAGTCCTAGCTGAGAATTCAGTTACTCAGTAGAAAGAGTAATTGCAGACAAGTTTCCCAATGAAAGAGGAAAGTTTGTCTTTACTGTAGGATAAGAGCATACAAGTGAGCTGCTAGCACAAGTCTGTACTGCAGCAATCGTACCCTCATTTGTTGCAAAAGAAGAAAGCTCACAACCTTAGATGCAGGCTACACAAGTCAGAAAGTTTCCCATCTGAACTGCATCAGAATCACAGCTGTAGCTGGAGTTCAGCTGTTTGGAGACGTACCTTAAGAGAACCTCAGTAACGCCCTGCCACCTATCAACTCTTTAAGAAGTGTTTGAGGACCAAGGCAGTTGGCCCTCGTAGTTCTAGATCTTTTTTCTTGATGCTGGATGTTTCTCATTTAATACTTGATACAAATTATTTTGATATCTGTTAGAAGAGCTTCAGACGACTCCTACCACCGTGCAAAGGAGCCAGCTTCCTTGGCACATATGCACCTTGTAGAGTACCTTTTATGAAAAGCATCTTCCCATGGTTCACAACTTATATCAACTTCTGTGCATTTTCCTTCAGCTTTAAAGGCCAGTTCAAGAACTACAACTTCTAGAACATTCGAGTAAAATTATGTGAAGATTATTGATTTCATAAAAAAAAAATAAAAAATAAAAAAAAATGATGAGCATTAGATCCCACTGCCACTCTAAACAACGAGAAAAAGCAAGACCAGCAGAGGAGGAAGGGTATTTATAGCTGCTTCACAGAGTGCAAGGCTTCAGGGAGCTGTGTACATGCCAAAACTGTCAACCATTTCTCAAATAGGTTACACCACTACATTGCTATGTACGTTACTCCTCCTACAGCGGGGCTCAATGAGGCACAGTAAGACACATTTACTACCAAATTTCTTAAACAAGAGGGAAACACTGTTCTATACGAAGTTCATTGGTCCTGCTTCTTAAGTGCTTGCCTCTGATTTCAGGTTAGACAGTAGCTGGCTCTGAACACTATTCTGTGGGTTAACAAGTCACATATACTCTTAAAGATGATTTAAGATGCTTACCTGGACTTGCTGGGGTTGCTGAACCTGTATCTGCTGCTCTTGCTGAGTTTGCTGCTGGACACTGGTTGTCACAGGGCAAGCAAGTTCAAGCAAAGACCCGGCCACCTCTGTGCTGTCCGTGTAAATGCAGTTGCCGCCCTGCTGGTACACCATCGTGGTGGTGGCTGTCTGCTGAAACTCCTGCAGAGCTTCCGGCCCCTTGGAAGCCAGGGAGTCCAGGAACTCCTTCATCCTGTGCTGGGGGATCGTTCGCGCCTTCACGCGGATGTATTCTTCAAAGGAAATGGTGTTCTCCAGAGAATTATTCATATTGTAAGGTCCTGAGGGTTCCTTAAGGAAAGAGAAAGTGGAAACTCTCAACTACAGTGCTCCTTTGGTGCAAGGATATTCCCAACTCCAGTAATTAATTTCTCATACTGAGCACCGTATGAAATCTCACAAACACGTGGGGCCAGATGCCCTGAGACAGATGCTTTAGCTTTATGAGGCACCTTGCAGAGATACGCTCCTCTTAAATTAACCCTCAGCAGTTCAGGGAAGTCTGAACGATACCAGGTACAACCGTGACAACTATTTCAAAAAGCTCACTGCCATGTAACACCTTCCAGAATTGTACTTCACCCAGACCAGGCAAATCTCATCACAGAATAAATCAAATCACAGATCTCATTCGTTTGCAGCATGCAACGCTAGCGAGAGAAGCTCAGAAATCAATACCCATGGCCCTGCTTCACAGCCACGGAGGTGGGAGAACCGAGCAGCGTGTTCTGTCAGGCCATGCAGCTCTACTCGAGGCAGCTAATGGGAAGCAGAACAGAAGAGCAGCAGACACAGCATTCACCCCTCTGCTATTAGGACTAGTACAGCCCTATTGATTTGAACACAGCAAGTGAAAGGAGAGTGCTGGAATCAAGAGATTCCTCAAACAGAACTACACACACAGAGAAGAAGAGCTCTGGAAATTAAGCAGCCAAAAGCAGCACTGGTTCCTGATGTCTTTTTAATACAGGAAGAGGTTAACATGAAATGTGTAAAGACAGAAGAGAGATAGAAGCAGTCAGATGATTTGGGAAAGTGAGAGCAAGGGAGAAAAAAAAAAAAGGATGACTACACCTGAGAACATTAGAAAGCTCTAGGGTACACACTGGCAGTGTTCTTCTCGTATTGACTTAACTTGTTTAAACCCACAAATTGTTTCTGCAGTGAGCATACTGCTTGTTTCTAAGGTACTCGTTAGTCCAGATAAAGGGTAAATAAATTTGAGCTCTAACACCACTGGCTGCTGAGATGGCTGTGACAAGGCATGGAGCAGCACAGCATTCAGACTAGAAGAGGAGATCTGGTATTACCAGCGGGGAGGTAGAAAAAGGGACACCACTGTACGCTCACATCGACTGCAGTCCTTAACAGAAGAAGTGAGAAAAGCAGAACCCTTTACATCATTTCACAGTGATTTAATCAAGCGGAACCAGGACAGAAATTTTTGATTGAACAGAAGACTGCAACAACCGTGTGAAGATGGGGCAAGTTCAAGGCTGCCAGTGGCGTAACCGCATTGCTAAGTCCAACCCCAGCTCCCACCAATACCAGCAAGCACTACAGTGATCTCTAACCACTCTTCACTGTTACATGACAGCAGCCTAAGCACACAGAGTTTTTGTTTACATGGAGGAGGTTCATGGCTAGCGTGTTGGACCAGGCCCACGTGAGCAAGAATGAACACCAAAGGTAAGGGAACACGAGGCAACTCGCGCTGAACATACAATTTCCGGAATTACTGAACAACAATTGCTGTGTTCTGCAATCATTACCGAAAATACACGTAAAACACTATCAGTCTTTAGTGATAGAGAACAGAAGCTAACAGTGTCCACTTACTAAATACAACAATTCTGAAGAAATTAGCACACCGAAGCTCCCATGGAGCCCAGAGCTGGACAGAGACTCAGTTCTCCTACCTTTCAGTGATTCTGCTCTGACAACCTGCGTGACAGAGCCAATAAAACTACACACTCAGTTGCTGACTCAGCAAGGTCTCCTCCTGGAGCCGCCCAAGGAAAAGCTAAGCACATCTAAGCTCAATGCCCAGCTCTTCCCACTGAAGTGGCTCAGCTGATGCTTTGCACCTTTTTTTTTTTTTTTAAACAACCTTTTTCCAACTGACCAATGACTGCATGTCCAAGGTGACGCCAATGGGAGACTAGAGTTAGGAATGCACCTTCAGGGCCTCGGACAGGATCTACACCCAGCACACAAATTCATCCTGCACCTAACTGTAAGAAGCTCTGGTAGATGCTCTCAAGCAGGTAAACATATTCTGAGTTATTAACTTGTCTCAGTTTTCTACTTAGAACTTGCACATTTTCTACTGAAGTACCATGGCAAAGCTTTTAGAAGAGCACAATCATCGTGCACAGCCACCTTGCGGTGCATTCACTGACACAGCCTGCACAGGGGAGACTTCTGAAGAAGCCTCAAGGATGCCATGCCGGGAGCCCAGAAGCAGACACTATGGCTGCTCTTTGACTTTAGTGATGTTGATGTTACAGCCAGGTGCTGCACAGCTGGGAGGGGTCACCCCCTGGCAAAGTCCTGCCTTCTTCCTTACTGCTGCATTGGCATTCAGGCTGTAAGGGCTCAGGGAATCAATCGTGTCTTAGGAGGTTATTCACTTTCTATTAATCTTGTGAGGGGAGGTCAGCAGTTATCCATTACCCCAAACAGCTAAAGTTATGTCACGGATCTACATCCCATTAAGGCTCCTACACCGCTTCTTGAACTCCAGCCCTTCTCCCAAGAGCTGCTCATCCATACAACATGCTCCTCTGCAGCAGAGATCAGAAGCCACCAGAAACCCAGATACAGAAGCAAGAGGCCCAGACATCAGCAGGAGCTCCACCACCAAACCATCACCGACCTCTTCTGACCACCAGGAAGAGGAGCAAATAGCATGAATTTCTTACATACAAATCCTTGACCCTGCTCAGCTGCTCCATCCTAATCAGCACCACAGTCAGCCTACCATTCTGGTCTTGTGAATCTTCCCCTGCTACAAGCTGTCAGAAGGAAGCTCTTAGCTAGCACAGAAAAATCTTTGCTGTTATTGGCATGAAGTTACTACACCAAGAGCCGCTAACGCTTAAAGCACCGAAACACTTCTGTGAACCACTGCAGCATGTGATGTCCCAAGCACACAGCAGAACGCTGCTGCACCACATGGTACTGAAAGCATTGTTCCTGCTCCCAAACAGCAACAGGACCTTCCTTTCAACTCCAGCAAATAGAAAAGAGCTGAAGGCACCACAGGTAATGGAGCAGCCTGGGCTCTCTCAGAATCATTCCCATCTATTTGGAGGCTGCTTGAGGATATATTTAACAAAGAGCACTGAATGGCTCAGGCTGTGCTTCACAGCCACACGCAGCAGCACAGGTACCAGGGCTAGGTGAAGATTCAGGAAAGTAATACCGTAACCACAGCAACCGTAGTTGTTACAACTAAACTCACCCACGTTTCTGAACAGAAAAGAACCACTAAGTGCATTCAACAGGCTGAGGTTCTGTAGCATGCAGCTTACTGGTACAGCTGCCACTTTTACCAGGATGCGTTTCCTTGAACCATCAGACACACGTTAGAAATAGCAAAACCTTACTAGGCCTCGGCAGCGCGTTTTTAAGCCCAAAGAGCATCCAGGCACAATGCTTCCTTTGCTAAGTGGATGTAACCCCTCCCTGCTAGGTGCAACCCCATCTTCCAGGAAATAAGAGCACAAAACTCTCTGAAGATCACGAGCACACGCAGTTAGTTCATAAACTCAGCCCGAGGTTACTGAGAACACACACACGACTCGCAGCATGTGGACGATCCGGACTCACCAGTCACCATGGTGCATGTATTTCTGCTGCTCTTGTCCTGAGCTCTTAGACTTGTAACGTTCTGGAGAAGACAGAACAAAGAAGCCCTTTCCATCCCCGGTTCCTTTCTCTTTATTAAAACCATTTTATGTTCAATAGGCTTTGCCACTTAATATTACTGGGAAGAGATCGCTGAGCTCCGGGGAAGGCAGCGATGAGATCCCTCCCTCTGCACCTGTCACGGCACCGGGCTGGGGAAGGCAGAGCTGAGAACAAGGCAGCAGCACAAGGCAGCAGCAGCGCTGACAGAACCTAGAGGTCCCCCGGCACAAACCGCCCCGTCACCGCGCCCAGCCCCACCGCCGGCCCGGCCCGGCCTCCCTCCGCCTGCAGCGGGGCACCGGGGCCCTCCTTTGTTCCCCACGGCCCCGGGCAGCCCCCGCCGCCGCCCCGCCGCAGGAGCCATGTTTGGACTCGGTGGGAAGGCGGAGGCCGCAGCCTTCCGGTGCGCGCTGCCGCCGCCCGAGCGAGGCGGAGGGAAGAGGGGCGCG
>NC_034419.1:11532327-11545061 GCF_002078875.1 Numida meleagris | reverse complement strand
CGCCTCACCCCGGCCCCGCTGTCGCCGCCGACTCGCGCCGCCGCCGCCTCGGCCCCGAGTCTTTTCCCCTCACAGCTCCCTGGGCGCCATCTTACATTCAACCCCCTGCAGCCAATCAGCGCGCTACTTCGGCCTCGCGAGAGCGCGGCCCCCAACTCCCGCGAGAGCTCGGCGCTCGGACCCGCCCCTCGCCTTAAAGGGGCCGTGCTCTTGCGGTGGGGGCGGCCGACGGGGGGCGCGCTGCGAGTCGGCGGGGGGACGCGATTGGAGCCGGGACGCGCGTGGTGCGCGGCAGGGACGGCTCCGACAGTGCGGGCTGGGGCGTTGCGGGGCTGACGACTCTGCGCCTGGTGCCTGGCCGGCGCCGAGCACGGGGCTGCGGGCCGACCCACGAGGCTACAGGCAGGCCCCGACCCACGGGGCGCCCACGGGCGGGTGCCGGTGCCGGCCGCGGACCGTGCGGCTGCCCCAGCCCCGCTGTTTCCACGCCGGGATCGGGAGGAGAACGCTGCCTGAGGCTGCTTTAACGCGCCCGTGTGCGCGGTGCGGCCCCACGGCTACTTAAGGTGGCCCACGGGGACGGGCACAGCCTCCCACACCCCACGGCCAGCCCCGAGGGGGCTGGGGTTAGAGAGCTGGGACGGGAAGAACCGGGACTGAGGGGGCTCCCCGGGGACCTCCAGCCCAGGGCCAGGCAGGGCTCACCCCACTCGAGTCCACCTTAACGCGGGACGGCGGCCGCTGTTTGTACACATCCCCAACGAGCACCTCCCGTCCGCGCCGCCGTCTCTGTCCGCACGCACCGGCACAGCGCTCCAGCACCACCCGGCCCACGGGAGAGATGTCCCCCCCCACTTCCACTGCCCCCACAGATGAACACAGGGACCGGGCTGCGATGCTCCACTTTATTGAGGTGACACCGGCACGGCCCCGCGGGGCTGTGCTAAGGCAGCTGTGGCTCTTGGTGGGAGGTCACAGGGCTGGGCTCCATCCTGCCCCCCAGGAGCCCTCCCCCTGGGTAGGGGGCACACAGGCAGCAGAGTGGCAGCGGGGCTCAGGCTTTGCCGGGGTCCTCCTTCAGCGTCACCGTCCGGTTGAAAACCAGCTGGGGACAAGCAGAGGGGGCTCACAGCACTGCAGCCTCAACTGGTGGCACAGTGTGCTGCCTCCCGCCCCAGGGCTCACCTTGCCCTCAGTGCTGTCAGGATCCACCGAGAAGTAGCCCAGGCGCTCAAACTGGAACTTATCGAAGGGCTGTGCCCCGAGGACGGAGCTGTCAACCAGGGCATTGTCCACCACGCGCAGGGAGTCCTGGGGAGGGAACAGCGCTGTCAGCACCCTTAGCCTCTCTCTGTGCCAACGCTAAGGACATGAGAGCTGCAGCAAAGCACCACCGGCACTCACGGGATTGAGGTCGCTCAGGAATCCACCCGGCACCTCCGAAGGATCCTCGGGATTTTTGTGCAAAAACCTGCAATGAAACTCAGCCAAAGGGGCTGTGGGGCAGCAGCACCCCGTGGTGGGGTGACAGCAGCCAGGTGACACCACTGCCACCACTGCCCCGGTACTCACAGCCGCTCATACAGCCGCACTTCGCACACCTTCGGCTCTGACACCCAATGGATGAAGGCTTTGGGCTTTTCTGCTGCATCTGACTTGGTGCAGGTCACCTCCAGCTCAATGACCCGCCCATGGGCATCCTGAGGCAGGGGGAGAGGAGCCATCAGGGGGCAGCTCCGGCCCACAACCTCCCTGCCCCGGGCCACGCACCTTGATGACGTTCTGCACGGCAATGACGTAGCCGGTGTGCCGCAGCCCTGCTGGCTGCCCAAGGGCCAGGCGCTTGTAGCCCCTGTCCGCCTCCTGTGAGGGGATGCACTGCTGCAGGAGGGGGTGCAGCACAGGTCCCCCCCTCCAGCTCAGTCCCCATGACTGTGTCCCCCTCCCCATTCTGGTGCCATGCTCAGAGGCACTGTACCCGACTCACCTCCTTGAAGTCGGTCTCCTCGATGTAGATGATGGGCTGGAACGGCACTTTGTGGAAGCCCCGGCTCTCATCAGCAGGAAAGTTGGGCACGAGAACATCAATTGCCTGGGGGACAGGAAGGAGTGAACGCTGGCCCAGGACCCCTGCTCCCAGCCCAGCCCACAGCAGCCTCACCTGGGGAGCCGGGAAGTTGGTGATGGTGACCTTGAGGGGCTCCAGCACAGCCATGGCGCGGGGGGCCTGCTCATTCAGCACATCCCTCACACACGCCTCCAGCAAGTGCGGCTCCATCGTCGTCTGGGCCACCGTCACACCGACCTGTGGGACAGGAGGCACTGCTGTCACCCTGCTGGCTAGGGGGAGACGTCTGCATGCCCCATCCTGCGGTGCCTACCCGTGCACAGAAGTTATTGATGGCCTCAGGGGGGAAGCCTCGCCGGCGCAGGGCTGTCAGCGTGAAGAGTCGTGGGTCATCCCAGTCCCTGAGAAAACACTGCTGTGACAACCCAGCATGCCTTGAGCGATAGCCACGCTGTCTGCTGGTCCACCCCTACCGCACAGCCCCAGTCTCCACCAGGCGGATGATCTTCCTCTTGGAGACAACGGTGTAGAGCAGGTTGAGGCGGCCGTACTCCCACTGCACAGGGCAGTACACATCCAGCGTGTTGCACAGCCAAAAGTAGGAGGAGCGCCTGCAAGGAAGTACGACCTGGCTCAGCCACAAGGACATGGTGACCCCTGCCCTGGGCTGTGCACAGCACTCACCTGGCCTGGAACTCCTTGGTGCAGAGGGAGTGCGTGATGTGCTCGATGGAGTCGCAGAGGCAGTGCGTGTAGTCGTATGTGGGGTAGATGCACCTACAGGGTGTGTGAAGTCTGCTCCAGTCTCCCCGTTCCTCTCCCAAGACCCCCCTGCTCCAAGCACACACAGACCCGTCCCTGACAAATTCTGTGGGATGCTGTGGGCTCTCCCTACCATTTGTCCCCGGTGCGGTGGTGTGGAGTGAACTTGACACGGTAGGCAACGGGGTCCATCTTCCCATCCTCCATCACCAGCTTCATCCGCAGTGTGGCCTCCCCCTCCCCAAACTTGCCCTTTCGCATGTCCTGTGGGGTGGGGAAAGGACATCAGCTGGGCCACAGACCTGTACCCCATGGGCACACAGCTCCTGGTTGAGAGTACCTCAAAGAGCAGTAGTGACTCCTCCACGGGCCGGTCCCGCCACGGCGATGGTGGTGGGTTGTGGCCCTTGATCTCCTCAACCTTCTGATGGCAAACATAGGCCTGTCCCCTGCAGGGAGGACACATGGTGAAGTGGACAAAAGCAGCCTATCCTCTGGACAAGGGGCAGCCATCCCCTGGGCATCACCACAGCACGCTCACCTGCGGATGAGCTCCAGAGCCCAGGTGTAGAGCTGGTCAAAGTAGTCTGAGGCATGGGTCACAGCGTAGGGCTGGTAGCCTGCGGGGACAGGACAGTTTGGAGCCACTGCTAGGGCTTGGCAGCAGGAGCTGCATGCAGGGATGTTCCCAGCAGCATCCCAGCCCCATCCTGCCCTCCCCAGTACAAGCCCTACCAAGCCACTCCACCATCTCCCGGATGGCTGTGAAGTACTTCTCTTCCTCCTTCTCGGGGTTGGTGTCATCGTAGCGCAGGAAGCAGATGCCTCCATTGGCCTGGGGGAGTGGGGATAGTAAGCAGCTGCTCCCCATGGGGCTTGGACACAGGCAGAGGACACGGGGAGATGGGAGCAAGCTGCAGGGCTTGGCAGCACTCACCTTGGCGTAACCAAAGTTGAAGTTGATTGCCTTCGCATGGCCGATGTGCAGGATGCCATTGGGCTCAGGAGGGAACCGTGTCCGCACCTGCATGGGGGAAAGGAGAGGGCACTGACACAAGCCCCCGTGCCTTGTGCTTTCCCAGAGACCGCTGCAGCCTTATGCAATGATGCCACCCTCAAGGGAGTCACTGTGCTCGAAGACCCCCAACCTCACCTGTCCACCCGTGACCGCCAGGTGCTGCTTCAGCAGAGCCATGGTGTTGGGTGTCACCACGTAGCCCTCCGTCTTGTAGTTCTCTCCTGCAGGGACGGCACGGTCAGGGCTGTGGCACGGTGCCAAGCCTGGCAGCCCACAGGCAGTGCCTCCTCAAGCTCACCTGGCTTGTGGAATTTCAGGGCTTCTCCTCGCAGCTGCTCCAGCAGCGACTTTGTCTCTGTGCCCACCTCACCTGTGAGGAGATGAGGTGCTGAGCCAGCGCTGCCCAGTGGGACGGGGGACAGCCTGTGCTCGTGCAGACTGCGGCAATGCCTGACCACAGCACAGGGGCTGCTGGGACCAGAGGGCTGGGGAAGCTCCCCCAGAGCCACTCACCATTCTCCACCACAGGCGCCTTCTGCTTCTCCACCGGGGCCGGCCGGGCCTTGGCAGCCTACAAGGACAAGCACAGCAGCCTGAGCACGCGCTGTGCACACACCTCCCTGCAGCCATACCCACCCCCCCAGCAATGGCACCGTCCCGGGATGGCAGCTGCGGCCGCTCAGGACCCGGGCAGCCACCACGCGGCCCCTCCGCATCACCTTTGGTTTCTTTTCCAGATCAGCTTCTGTCTTTGGTCCCAGCAAATGCAGCACCTGGGTGGGATGAGGGCGGCATGATGGGGTGCCCCAGGCTTGGGGTGGCCCAGGGCACGTTGTGCCACAGTGCCCAGCACCCACCTGCAGATCCACCTCGTTCTTGATGCTCTTCCCATCCGCCCATTGCAGCCGGCTCCGCGCCTCCGCTGTTGGGGCACGCAGCGTGGGGCACGGCCCGGGGGGCTTCAAAAAGACCCCCAGGCCCGACCCCAGCCCCCAGCCCCCAGCCCTGCACTCACCCATCAGGAGCCCCGTGTTGAAGCGGTACCGCTCCGCCAGCAGCTCCTCCCGGTGCCGACTGACCACGGCCTCCACCTGCGGACCCCGGGAGATGATCGGGGAGCACGCACCCGGCCCCCCCACTCCCGCTCCGCATCCCCACGGCCTCACTCACCGCCTCCTCGATCTGCTCGGGGCTGACGCGCACCCCCACGCCGCACGCCTGCTCGAAGTCGGCCGGTTCCAGCGGTTCCAGCGGGTGACTGCGGAGGTACTGCAGGGCGGCTGCGACCGCAGCGCGCTCAGCACCGGGCCCGGGGCTCCGACCCCCGGCACCGGGCCCCGCTCCCCCCCCCAGGCCGTGCCGTACCGCCCAGCTGCTGGTCGGTGCGGATCTCCCTCCGCCCGATGTACCCCACCACGAAGGCCAGGCGGTCCGGGTCGTCGCGGAGCCGGGCAGCCGCATTGTACAGCAGAGCGCCGGTGGCTTTATCCAGGCCGGAGCCCAGCGCGGCGCGGGCCTGCAGCACGGCTTGGCGGAGCTGCGCGCTCAGCGCGGCGTTGCGCAGCGTCTCGCGGGCCTTGGCCTCGGTCAGGCCGATGCCGGTGAACAAATTCAACACCTCCGCTTCCTCCGCCGCCGCCATCGCCGCCATGCTACCGCTGCCCGCCTGTGGGGGCGGGGCCTCGCGCTGCACCGCCCTCCTCGAGGAGCCAGTCAGCGGAGAGCGCTTCTCGCTTTGGCCAATGGGGTGACGGAGCTCCCTGCAAGCTCCGCGAATCGGAGCGCTGGGGGGCGTGGCCAGGCGGAAGGACGGTTGCATCATTTAAAGGGACCGCTGCCCGCAGCGGACACGTGGGGGGCAGGCCCGGGGCGGGGCCGGGAGTTGACGAGGGCGGCCCCGGGGCTGCGGGGGGCGTTGGGGGGAGGACCCCTGAGGACGGCGCTCGGTGTCTTTTGTAGTCAGCGGGCACCCGTGCTGCGGCCGCGCGTGTCCACGTTATGTCCCCCACGGCCACTCGTCTCCTCCCTTCATCCCCCCCCATTGTGTCCCCACGGCCACCCCTTCCCCCTGTGTCCCCCACATCGTGTCCCTACAGCCGTCTCTTTCTTCCTTGCATCCCCCCTTATACCCTCACAGCCACCCGTGTCTCGTGTCCCCCCACTGTGTCCCTCACAGCCACCCATGTCCCCCTCATTGCGTTACCACGGCCAGCCCTTCCCCCTGTACTTCCCTTTCGGTCCCCACAGCCACCCGTGTCCCTCCCCACATCCCGCCCTGTGCCCCAGCACCCCTCAGCTGACTTCTCTGCCCGCACTCATCCACTGCAGCTGCCCCATGGCGCCGTGCTCAGACTGTGGCACCCCGGGGTACCCACTCCTGTCCCCGACACCACCGCCAGCAGAGCAATTCAGGAAGGGCTTTATTGGCACAGCCCCACTCTCAGCACCTGGTGGGCACCTGCTCCGCACCCACATTGTCCCCTGGCTCTGTCCCCACGCTGTGCGCCTTCTCCGTGCCCGCCGCAGCCCCTGTCTGCTCCTCCTTCCCCGTGCCCGCGGCGGGCAGTGGCCTCATGCTGAACCGTGCGCAGACATTGGTGCCCGACACGCTGCGGTACTCCCCCATCTCGGTGCGCACCGCCTCGTTCTGCGTGATGGTGAGCAGCACGGGCACTGACAGCGTCACCTCCTTGCGCAGCACGTGGATGGTGAGCTGCGTGCGCGGCGGGACCTTGGCGGGCAGGGCCACCTCGCTGCGCTCCCTCCGCGTGCACGACTCGCTGCGGCCCTTCTGCACCGTGAACACGTTGCTGGCCTCCACGGCCAGCGTGAAGGAGAGCCCTGCCCGCAGGCTGGTGGAGTTGCTGAAATGGAAGCTCTGCCACAACGTCGTGCTGTACTCCCGCGTGCTGCCGGCTGCCAGTGCCTGCTCCGATTCGGTCTCGTTCACCCCCACGATCTCATCCACCAGCACCTCCCGCTCCGCCTCCACGCGCTTCTGGTCCCACAGGAGCTGCGCGGTGACCGTGGGGCGGCCGGGCCGCAGCGGGCGCAGGTGGGACAGCCGGGCCTGGAAGTGCAGCTGCGCCCCGTAGTCGTCCACGCGCTCCCCGGGCCATGCCAAGCAGTGCCAGCCACCGCGGTTGGGGTGCTGGTAGAGCAGCCAGACCCCGCGCTGCACCACGTGCGAGGCCACGCGGTCGTTGAAGTACCCGTAGGCCAAGTTGGTTTCCTCGCTGACCACCTTGCAGGCTCCCTGCAGGTGAGGCCTCTCGTAGAGGGTGATCTGCGGGTCCAGCAGGTCGTGGTGCACCAGGCGTAGCGCCGAGAAGCTGTTGGGCCGCCCCACGGCCGCGTACTCGCCCTCCTCGAAGACGTGCGGCTCGCCCTCGTACTTGGGCTGGGTGTAGGCGATCCAGGGCTGCCCCACCACCTTCAGCGAGGCGATGCAGTCGCCGAAATCCAACTCGTGCAGGTCAGGCACGTCGCAGGTGAACTCACGGCTCAGCCCCTCGAAGTCGGCACGCTCGTACACCGTGATCTTGTTCATGGTGCTGCGTGGCTGACGGCCCCGGCGCCTCCTCTCCCCAGCTCCTCTCCCTGCCCCGTCCCGCTGCCTCCGCTCTCACCGTCTCTGCTGCCGTGCCCCAACGCCGCCCCGCAGCCGCCCCTTTTATCGCAGGGCTGTGACATGCCATGACACGAGGGCCCTGCCACGGCCCCGCAGACCCGCACAGCGCAGCGGGATGCCCGCAGACCAGCCCTGCCGGATAGTCCTGCCGCGCCCCAAGCACACGGCGCTCCAGCGCTAACGAGTCACCAGCAATTAGCAGGGGTGCTTCCGCCCTGCCTGCAGTAATTACGGTGTGAGATGGTGGTGGGGCCGGAACGGCTGGATCGCCGTGGTGGGGTGAGAAGGTGCAGTGGTGAGACCAACCGGTGTCCCAGGATGAGACCCCGCTGCGCCCTGGTCCCATTGGAGCTCAGTGTGGCCCCCAGCACGGCACGGCATGGCACGGCCACTTGACACAGCATGGCCACTTGGCACAGCACAGCATAGCCCCCACCATGGCACTGCACAGGGTGTTACAACAGAGCCATGTGACACGGCGTGGTGGTGTGACATGGCATGATGCAGGCACGGTCTGGGCAGGCGGTGCCACTGTCCCCTCCCTGTCCCTCATGGTGGGGACATTGCTGATCTCATTCTGGGGCAGCACACGCTGCTGACACCCCCACATCAGACCTAGACTTAGGCAACTCTCAGCCCCACAACCCTCCCACAGCCAGGTGGGCACAGGGCAGCAGCTGCCCCTATAACCCTGCAGTAAGAGGTGGCCCGGTCTCCATAGCCCCCCAGTGCCACCATCACCGTCTCCCAGCGTCCCCCCCAACCCAGTTCCCCCATCCCAAACCAGGGTGTGCCAGGGTCTCCCAGTTTATTGCCAGATGTCGGGGCGGTTGGGGTTACACCAGACAAACGCTACAGAAGCGGTTAGTGAGCGAGGTGCCACCGGCCGGGGGGGGCTGTGCTGAGGGGGCCGTGGGGCACAGGGACGGAGACCGGGGAGGGGCTGTCCTACTCACTCCCCCCCCTCCCACCACCCACTCCCCATGTCCCACACCCCCCTCCCAGCACTGGGGACCCCCATGGCCGCCCCGTCCCCGTGTCCCGAAGCGGTTCCCACCACCCCCTGCTCCCTGCATCGAGGCTGGGGCAGTGCGGCGGGGGGGGCCCAGGCGCGGGGCTGCGTGGGTGGGAGGCGGTGCTGGCATTATTGCTATGGCGGGCAGGAGCAGCGCGACCCTCCCCACGCTCAGATCACAGTCTCGAAGAGCGTCGTCTTCTCCTTGGGGGGCTCCGGGGCCAGCAGCTTGGCTTCGGCCTCAGGCGTCAGGTACTCCAGGTGGTGGTGGCCCCAGATCGGCGTGGTCAGCAGCTGCCAGCGCTGCGGGAACATGGGGTCAGCAGCGGGGATGTGGTAAGGGACATGGCCCATGGGGGGTTTGGATTGGGATGGGGTAGGGATGGGGTGGGGATGGGGACGGGGACAGGGATGGAGTTTGGAGGGGCATAGGGCAGGGATGGAATTTGGATTGGGCTGGGGGAGGGACTGAAATGGGACTGAGAGAAGGACAGGGTAGCAGGACACAAGGTGAAGATGGGGACTGAGATGTGCTGATAGTGAGACAGGGATGGGGACAAGGATGGGATTTGAATGGAGACAACCATAGAAGCAGGGACGAGATTCAGATGAGGTTGTCTTTAAATGAGACAGCGATGGGGACGGGGATGAGACGACATAGCGGGGAAATGGCAATAGGGATGAGGATGGGATTCAGCTCAGGATGGGACTGAGACGGCAAGGTGAGGTGATGGGATGGAGACGCCAGAGGGGCCGGGGAATGGACTCAGACCCGGATGGGGATGGGGACAGGGACGAGGGTGGCCCGGTGCCGCCCCACCTCGCGCAAGGAGCCTTTGCAGCGCAGGAGCTTGTAGATGACGGTGCAGGGGATGCAGAGCATGGAGGAGAGCGCCAGGACCCAGCCGATGGCATCGCCCCACCACGGGTACACGTAGGTCTTGTTGTACGTCAGCGGCTTGTAGTTCACCACGTGGAACAAGAAGATGCCCTGGGCGGAGCGGCAGCGAGCTCCCATGGCCGTCCCCACGCGCGTCCCCCGCACGAGTGCGTCCCCGTCCCCCCCCCCCCGCACGCCGTGCCCGCAGCCGCCGCCGGGGGGAGCCCGGTGCCCGCCGAGCGCGGCGCGGGGCAGCGCGCACAGGGCCACGCGAGGGCGCCCGCGCGCCCCCCAACCCACGCGCGACCGCGTCCCCGCTCACCACGCAGACCAGCGGCGTCACCACGGCCCAGCACCACTTCATGAAGGGCAGCGGCCGGTAGCCGATCATGCGGGCCACGTCGTCCATGAAGCGGTCAGCGCCTGCGGGGACGGTGACGTCAGCGGGGTCCCACGGGTGCCCGTCCCCCCTGTCCCGCTCCGTCCCACGGCCTCACCGTACACCCAGGCGATGACCACACACTCCCAGAAGGCCTGCCACAGCAGCGTGATCCCGCTGGCCGAGTAGTTGTCAAACAGCTGGAACACATACATGCCGCCCTGCCGGATGGCACCGCGTGTCACCGGGCTGCGCTGCGCGTCCCTGCTGCACGGGCACCCCAACAGCACAGGGACCCCAAATGGCACAGGGACCCCAAATGGCACGGAGACCCCAAATGGCACGGAGACCCCAAGTGGCACGGAGACCCCAAGTGGCACGGAGATCCCCCAGTGCCATGGGCGATTCCAGTGGCACAAACGTCCCACATGGCACAGACACCTCAAATGCCACGAGCACCCCAATGGCACAGACACCCCACATGGCACGGGCACCCCACACAGCCGAGGGAGCTCCAGCCCCACGCCATGGGAAGGGACAGCCCGGCCCTGGCCCGTGTCTCTGCGCGTCCCCACCTGTGTCACCATGGAGAGGTCGATGAGGCAGCAGACGAGGCAGCAGAGCGCGGCCGTGAGCTCACGGCGCAGCGAGCCGGCCCCCGGCTGGGGGAACAGGTCCAGGATGCCCGTGATGAAACCCTCCACGCCGACAAACTGCGGCACACAGCGGGGTCAGCGAGGGCACAGGGTCCTGTCCCCGACCCTGTCCCCACTGTCATACCTGGCTGTCCAGCCCCAGCACCAGGAGCATGAAGAAGAAGAGCGTGGCCCACAGCGGGGACAGGGGCATCAGCGTCACGGCTTTGGGGTAGGCGATGAAGGCCAACCCGGGGCCTGCAGGACAGCAGGGTGAGCGGTGCCACCCCCTACGGGATGCACGGGGCCGGTGGCACGCACCACTCACCCGATTCGGCCACCTTGGAGATATCCACGCCCTGCTCCGAGGCCATGAAGCCCAGCACGGAGAACACGACGAAGCCGGCGAAGAAGCTGGTGGAGCTGTTGATGACGGCCAGGATGTAGGCGTCCCTGCGGGCACAGCGGGTTACGGGCTCTGCGGGGGCTCTGCGGGGGCTCTGCGGGGTCCCGGCGGTGCAGCCCTACCTGTAGCAGTTGTTGTGGAAGCGGTTGTAGCTGCCCAGTGCCGTCAGCGCGCCCAACCCAATGGCGTAGGAGAAGAAGATCTGAGTGCCGGCATCGATCCAGACCTGGGGCACGGGGATGGCGCTGGGGTTTTAGGGGCACCGCGTGTCCCTCCCCGTGGCCTCACTGCCCCCCTCCCCCTGCCCTCACCTGTGCCTCGGCCAGCTTGGACCAGTCAGGCTTCAGGTAGTAGACGATGCCACCCAGCGCGCCGGGCAGCGTCACGCCGTGCACCAGCAGCAGGATGAGGACCACGTAGGGGAACAGCGCCGTGAAGTAGACGATCTGCGGATGGGGCGCTGGTCAGACCCCCGTGGGGCAGGGTGTGCTGTGCCACACGTGTCCCCATCGGGGCCGGGGCTCGGATGTCCCCAGGCAGCGGTGGCACCTCCCGTGCAGACACGGGACCACGTTACCTTCCCGGTTGACTTGACGCCCTTCCAGATGCAGAAGTAGACGATGATCCAGGTGGTGACCAGGCACAGGATCATCTGCCAGTTCATCTCCCCCGGCTCGCTCAGGTCCCCCGACAGCCGCAGCACCTTGTTCCTGCACAGCGGGGTGGCACTGAGCACCTGCATGCCCCCGTCCCCTCCGCCCCCGCTCTGTCCCCCCACTCACTCCCAGAACTCGATGACAGGTGAGCGCTTGTTGGCCATGTCGACGCAGCTGACGTTGAGGGCGGTGATGGCGGCGCTGGCATTGGCGCTGGCGTTGCGGCACAGCTCCAGGTGGAAGAACTCGGCGCACTGCTCCGTGTTCCACGCGTGGCCGCAGGTGGCCCAGGGCAGCGTGTCGGTCAGCGAGTGTACCAGGTAGAAGAGCCCCCACACCAGGATCATGATGTAGTAGGAGTTACAGAAGAAGACGATCACCATGGAGGCCAAGCCCAGACCTGGAACAGCAGCAGGGGGGTTGGCACGGGGCTCCGCGCGCCCACGGTGAGCCAATGGGACGGGACGTGGGATGACGGCGGGGATGGGATGCGCAGACGTGGGGAGATGGGGGGGCACGGCACGGGGTTGGCCACAGACAGGGTGGGGACACACGGCTCTCGGGGACGGTAACAGGGAGCTGCAGGGCAGGGCAGGGAGCTGCCACCCTTGGCTCGCGGGGCACGGGGCGTGGGCAGGGAGCTGCGGGGGCCCCGCGCAGGGCACGGAGCAAATACCTTTGAAGAGCGGAGCGATATTCCACGCAGCGATGCCCCCCTGCTTCATGAACTGCCCCAGGGCCACCTCCAGGAAGAAGACGGGGATGCCGCCCACGAAGACAATGAGCAGATAGGGGATGAGGAAGACGCCTGGGGGGGGGGACGCAGACATTCAGGGTATGGCTCAGCTGCGCCGTCCCCCCCTCGCCGGTCCCCCCCGCGCCGCCCGCTGGGCGCAGCGAATGGCGAGCGGCACTCCGCGCACTCCCCCTCGCCGCGCGCCGATGTAGGTCAGGACAGGCAGGTGGCGGACCCCCACCCCACGCAGCCCCAAGAGCGGCCCCGTGGGGCGCCCCCCCCCCCCCACGCTGGGGCTCACCTCCGCCGTTCTTGTAGCACAGGTAGGGGAAGCGCCACACGTTGCCCAGCCCCACGGCGAAGCCCACGCAGGACATGATGAAGTCCATCTGCCGGGTCCACGTCTCCCGCTCGGGGGCGGCCGTTTTGGGGGGGCCGGGGGCCCCCACCAGCGGCGCCGTCACCGTCCGCTCCTCGCCCGCCGCGGGGGGCTCGGTGCCCTCTGCCAGGACAGGGACAGGGGGGGCCGCGCCGCCGTCACCAGCGCT
>NC_034419.1:11440501-11531629 GCF_002078875.1 Numida meleagris | reverse complement strand
GAGCCATTGGCCGCGCCGCCCGCCCGCGGCTTGCCGGGACTTGCAGTCCGCCCCACCGGCACCGGGACGCGGGCACCGGGCAACGGGACGCGGCGGGTGGCGGGGGAACACGGGGGCGCTCGGGGCGGTAGGGGGCACCGGGGGACACGGGTCGCCCCCGGCACACCGAGGGACGTTGGCCGATACAGAATCCGGGTCGGAAAAGACCTCTGAGATCACCTCACCCGCTTCCGATTCTAGTTCGACCTTCAGCCCGACCCCACCGTGCCCACCGAGCCCCGTCCCCGAGCGCCGCATCCACCGCGGTGCTCAGGGCCGCAGGGCACGGCGGAGGGCACTCGGGTGCGCCTGGGGACGCGGGGCAAAGCGCAGCACGAGGGCACAGCGGGCGTTCCCCGACAGCAGCGTGCACCGAGCGCCACGAGGCACCGAGACATCGGGCGACGGCGCCGGGACGCGGAGTGACACAAGGCACGGCCGACAGCGAGGGCCGCGAGGAGCGCCGCGGGGCACACCTGGCTCGGGGGCGGCGGGAGCCCCCGGGCACCCAGCGGGCAGCGGAGGCGAGCGGAGTTCAGCGAGTTTAATGAGAGCAGGACAAACCCCGAGCCCCGCCCGCCCCCCACCCCTCCCGGTGCCCAGCCCGGCCCGCACCCCCAGGGCGGGTGCCCGCGCTGCCCCTAGTCGACTTCTTCCATGCTGCTGTAGGAGGGGGCCGGGCGCTCGGCGGGGCTGGCGAAGCGCTCGGGGAGGCCTTCCGCAGCCAGCGGCGGGGCTCCTTCGGGGGCCAGGCCGGATCCGAACGGCACCGGAGTCAGTCCCTGCAAGCAGAAGGCGGCCGTGAGACAGTGCAGAACGGTGCATACCTCTCTCCCCCCACTCTGCTCCCGGCAAAGGGCCCGAAAGCGGGGCGGGTGGAAGGCGACGGGCCCAGAGCGGCCCCGCAGACGGCCCCGACCTGCCCGAGCGCTGCAGCCAGGCTGCGGCACGCTCGGCCCGGCCCCGGCGCTGCCGCCCTGGGCAGCACCCAGCGCGGGTACGGGGCCAGCAGCGGTCCCGCAGGGTGGGTGCCGCCCCCGCCAGCGGCACGGGATGGGGGGGGAGGGGGTCCGGGAACGGATCCCCCACCTGCAGGGCAGGCAGGTGCAGGGAGTGGTGCGTGGCCCCGAGCCCAGGGCTCCAGCGCCAGGAGGAGCAGAGGTCACCCCGCAGGCGCCGGGCGCTGACTCAGCCCCACGAGGGCAGCGCCGTGGGCGCGTGGGGGCCTCAGACCGCAGACAATGAGGCGACTGTTCCAGGGCAGGCACGTCCCGACCTCAGGGCGCACCGGGCTGGGACCCGCGTGCGGGGACAAGGGTACGGCCGCGCGGCTGCAGAACGGGGACAGGGCGGGGGGGGCTTCGGGGGCCGCGCTGCCCCGCTCAAGTCCCCCAGCGCTGACGGGGCCCCAGCCGTTCCCACTGAGCATCCTTCCTGAGACGGCCAAGGGCGCTGCCGGCAGGACAGCATCCGAGACGGAAAAGGAAGTCACAGGGCTCTGAAGTCACCTCTCAAACCCAAACACGCCCGAGCAGCCTGAGCCGCACTCGGCCAAGGGCAACACGTCTCAATGTCACACGGCGCTGCCTCTGCAGCCCTCGCCCCAGCCCGGCAGGACCGCACGCTGCCAGGCCCTCCGGGCACCCGGCGCCCTGCACATGCCACGGCTGCTGCCCCACAGCAGGGGCCCCACGGCACAGGCAGGCAGAGCTCTGCCCGCAGCCTGCCGCACCCAGCTGAGCGTGGGACAGTGCCCCTGTGCCGGCTGGGCCCATGGGATCAGCGCAGGGGGCTGGAGAGGGACACTCTAGCCAGCTGCCTCCGGCACACGGAGGGCACCGGCACTGCTGTGCACTGGAGCAGGCTCGTGTACAGAGCCCCTGGCCGATGCCGTGGTCCTGTCACACAGAAGGGTGCTGCGGCTCTTTGCAAAACCTGCCTTTATTGGCACACCCCGCAACGTGCAGCAGAGTGACGCTGCCAGCACAGCCTCCCACTGGCCTCCTGCAGCCTAGCTCCTGCCTGCTGCTCCCCAACCCCACACCAGTCTCTCAACGAGGTGCTGCCCCGTGCTCCCCCAGACCCATCCCAGGCGGCCATGCACAGCGGAGAACTGGGACCCTCGGATGCAGGCGGGGGCAGCCCACGCAGGTCAGCGTGTGCCTGGGGCGCCCCAGCACAGTCTGCCTGGGTGCTGCTCCCCCCTGCCCCGGGGCGAGGAGCAGCGCTGTGGCCAAGCCCTCTGGCCGAGCAAGGAAGCACAGAGCACTCTGTGACAAGCCATCCAGTCCCAGCACAGGAGATGATGCTGGCCTGGAGGGATACAGCTTGTGCCAGCTCTGAAGAACGTGAGGCTCCCAAAGCAGGGAGAGGCAGTGGGACCAATGACCGTGTCAGGGCATCCTGTTTTCACAATAGCCTCCGGGCAGGGCTCTGCTCGTTCCCAGGATGTTCCCAGTGGCAGTGGCACTGTCCTTTCTCGAGCAGCATGTACCAGTGGGGCCAGCCCCAATCCAAGCAAGCAGCCAGGGCGAGGGTGGGCTGAAGGGATGCTGGTTCTGGGCTGTGCCTTGGTAACGCTGGGGGCCGGCCACGCAGCCCTGCCAGCTGGCATAGGAGATGCCAGAGCAGACAGACAGGAGCCGATGGCCCGACGCTTCCCTCGGTGAGCATTGGTGCCCGCAGCGGGCATGTCCTTCCCACAGGGTTCTGTCCTGCTGCCCAGAGGGTTCTGTCTGGCCACCTGGCAGCAGTGACGTCTTCGTCGCGCAGCTTCCTGGCACAGTATGTGCCCCGGCAGCCCTGCTCTGCAGCTGGCTGTGTGCCCACGCCTATCTCCAGCGGGTTTGGTAGATGAGTGGGTAGAACACATTCAGGAAGAGAGCCACGATTGCGGCCGTGGTGGCCAGGATGAAGTATTTGACGCAGCCTTCATCTGGGTGTTGGGGGGTACCCGGACTCCTCTTCTGGCCACGGGGCCTCCAGGAGTTTCTCGCAGGCCTTTGGGGAGCCTCGAGCTGCAGCTCTTGTTCTTCAGCCTCCAGTTCCTGCCAGATCAGAGAAGCCTGCGATGTGGAAACCTGCGTCAGCACTTGGAGAACACAATGGGCAACACCCCTCGCCATCCCCCGGGGCAGGCGGCTGCCTGCGAGCCCAGTCCCGTGCCCCACCAGCCCGCCTCCCCATGCAGCACGGTCGCGGTCGCGCCCGCCCCAACAGCTCCTCGGGGTTGCTCTAGTGGGTGCAGGCGATGCAACAGGAGAGCAGTGTCTTCACAGGAGCCAGCGGCTGGATCCCTCTGGGGTAGATTCTGTGGCACTGATGGATCCATGCAGGTCAGGGAGTAGGAAGTAGTCCATCACAGCTCAAGTTTGGTGATCCCAATGGGATTGTTCAGATGATGTCCAATTCAGAGGCAGCTTGCATGGCAGGAGCAGGAGGCACAGTCGCAGCACAACCAGTCCCAGCTCTCCTTCGGTAGGTTGGGGTCCTTTGAGAGCCAATTACAGCTCAGCTTCCAAGAGGATTATCCGCAGGCAGCCAGTACAGCCCAGCCCTTCCCTGTGCCAGTGATCACGCAGGGCAGCCGATCAGGATGCAGGTCTCTGGAGGACGCAGGTGATTCCAGGTACTTGAAGACCACTCAGCCCCACAGGATCCAATACATCCCATCACTGTGCAGGACACAGTGCTGCAAGGGCTGCGATGAGCCCTGGGGGATCCGGTGAGGTCAGCTGCTGCAGGGCACACAGTGATCCCCAGCATGACAGGGATCCCACAGCCAGCACAGGACAAGCAGAGCAGCCTTGCTGGGGCCGCTCCAGCGCACACATCCTTGTGATGGGAGTGGCCCGTCCCCAGCAGAGAAGGTAGAGCCAGGACGCTCAGACCACGTGAGCCAGACCGGCTTGGATGGCCAACCACAAGGTCCCTATGGGGCACACGTGTTCAGCTGTGCCACAGCCAAGCACTGTCCTCAGATCCAACGAGGTCAGCACAGAAGGGACTTTGGGAAGCCTGGCAAGCAGGTGATTTGCTACAACACCAGTCCGGGCCTTTCTTTCTGATACTTCTGCAAAGATCCATGCCGTACTGATGAGTGCTGAAAGCACTTTCTGCCAGCCCACCCTCCTTGCCCTTCCTGCAGCACAGCGTGCTCTGGGGAGTTTCTCATAAGCATCCCGCAGAAGCTCACAGGCCTCTGGCTCAGTACTGGCATTCACCTTTTCTACAACTGGAATGGCCCTGTTCTGGGGCCACAGGAGAAAACATTCCCACCCTATCCCGAGGAGGCCGTGCCTCCTGGCACAGCCAGTTCTCAGTCTATCGTTTTCAGCCTTCCTCAGTGCAGAGCCCAGCAGGGCACAGCCCCCTCCTGCCCATTCCTGTGCCCTGGCACAGCCCCATGCCCTCCCACCAGCACACCCAGCCCAGGGGCTGGAACCAGCTCTCCCACCACCCCTTAGGGACAAGGATGCTCCAAGCTCAGAGCCAGAACAGGGCAAGGCAGACCCCAAAGCCCAGCTGGCACAAGCTCTTTAGTCTCAAACAGAGGCAGCACAGCACTGCAGCAGTGCCAGGCTCTGTGGGGTCCAGCAGGTGGGCACATGCATATTTCAAGGCTCCATGGCTCCGGTGCTAGAAGGGACCCAAGCTCTCACCTGACTGGCAGCAGCTTCAGCAGAGGGGGTGCGCTCGGCTCGGTGGTCTGGGGGGTGCCCTGGCAGGGGTCTCTCCACAGGAGAGTTCCTCCGGCGGTAGAAGAGGACATATGCGTATCTGGTTACCACCTGGCTCTCATCCACGGTGGTGACTGTGCTGTCATCGAAGAGCCGCCAGCCTGAGAGGAGAGAAGGGTTAAGCAAGGAGACCATCCACAGCTGCAGGGGAGGGGAGGACAGCGGATCCTCACCCACGTCACTGCGCTGGCTGTTCTTGTCGTTGGGCAGGCGGGCGTATGCCGTGTAGTGCCCGCCAATCATTCCTCCATAGTGATTGATTACAGCATACAGGTCATACATGGGCAGCTGCTGCTCACCCTTCCGGCCAATGCAGAATTTGCTTAGGTCCAGGCTCCTGAGGACAGACACAGGGACAGTCAGGGAAAGGCCAGGCAGCACAAGCAGTACTATCCCCAGCACTCCACCCCCTGAGCTCTCACCGGACAGGGAAGTCAACCATATCATTGATCTTGTCCCTCCAAATAAAACTGCGGAAGGAGAAGCGCTTGAGCTGGATGATGAGGACGTTGGGCAGGCGCCACAGCATCAACTGCTTGGAGGCCTCGCGGTGCTGTTTGCACTTGGGGCAGTACCTGGGGAAAGCATGTGTTCATTACCAGCATGCAGAGAGCCACGGGTTTCTTAGCCCAGCCCTAAGCTCCCCGACGCGTGGATGCAGCAGAGGAGACAGGAGGTCTCAGCCTCCCTGCCAGAGGCAGGACAGCACAGCCCCGCGGAGCACTGGCACTGCTCCCTGCTGGCTTCTGGCCTCCTTCCCCAGCGCTCCTGGCTGCCAGGAGAAATGTCATGCAGGACCAGGCAGCTCCCGGGAAACCCCCGCTGCTGCCTGGGCCCGCAGGCTGGAACCCGCCACGTCGCCTTCCTCACCACGCCTCCTCCGGGGCCAGGACTTCGGGCTTGGTGAAGAGATTGAGGCACTGCTCCAGGGTGAAGTGGCCAGCTCGGGCTGCTTCGCTGGCTGAGCTCGGGTCCTCCACACACTCCAGCTCCTTGGACTCCACCAACACAAATTCCTTGAGGCGCTCATTGTTCTTCCACACCAGGGCAAGGGAGCAGTCATCCATCAACTCCAAGGGGGTGTCACCTGCGAAGGGGCGCACACCTCAGCCAGCTGGCCCCCAAGCCCACCTTGACTGGACTAGGAGCAGTCTTGCCCAGCTGTTTTAACACAGCATGGCCAAGAGGGTGCGAGCGGTCCTGCCACGCACCCTCACTGCCAAAGCCAGGTTCTCTGCACCAGGGAGAATAAAACCAGCATCTATTCAGATAGGGGGTGATCCAGCCACACAGATCTCTGTTCCTCTATGAGTGTGGGAGGTTGAAAGGAACCGGTTTACTTGCTCAGGGGAGTATGAGCACTGTACTTGATAAGAGCTTCCAGGGAACAGGCACCAGCTCTGTGTGGTAGAGCCCTGCCCTCCCATGCCAGACACAGCTTTTGCTGCCCAGCCTGGGGCCAATGGCATACCTGGGCTTACTCTGGCCCTAGGAGCCTCTTACACCCTGGCCAGATAGCTCCATGCTCTGCTAGAGGCCAGGAGGGATAAAATTGGATCTCCCCAGGGCTCCAGGCTCACCTTTATCTTCCAGCTTATACTCTTTGTTGGAAGCATCAATCTTGTTGATGTAGAACTGCGTGGCACGGGCGCTCAGCGAGTCTGGAGTGTGCTGGTACCCAGGGATGGCAGCTGTGGACAGGCAGGGACATATCTTTGGTGGCACTGCCTGTTTGCCCTGCGTAGGGGCCAAGAATTTGCAGTGCCCCCACCCCCATCTCACATGCTACGGCCTTGCAGGGACACAACCACGTGCCCAGTGTCCTTGACTATTTTTAGCAGACGCCTGCCCCTGGCAAGCCGCGCTCCTCTGCCTGCCTTGCCCCTTCGCTGCACATTGCTGCCATCCTGAGACAAGTGTCTGGAAACGTGACAGCTGGGCGGCCGAGCGCGAGAGGCTGCTCCCGTGCAGCTGAGTCAGAGTGAGGGAAACATCATGCTTGCAGCCCTGAGGGGCTCAGCGCTGGGCTCTGCCCTCCCACAGGACTCAAGGCTTCTGCCAACCCCTGCCTCCCCACCCCTCCAAGAGCCCAGACTCTTTCCAAGTCAGGTCTTTGCTCTGCTGCGAGGGCTCTGCCAGGGCAGGGCAGAGCGTGGGCTGTTAGGCATTTCAGGTGTGGCTGCACTTCTGAAACACAGCTCCCAGAGCTTCCCATATATGCAGGGGGGGTCCAGACCAAGCCGCATGGGGAAAACAGATGCTGTGGTGAGACGTAATGCCAAGGAGGGAAAACTGCTCCCTGCCTTGCCTGGGGGCTGCCCAGGCTCCTGGCACAGACAGGGTTAGCACTGCAGCACCTCCTACCTTCTGGTTTGAGGGCTCTCTCATAGGACGGCTCCTTCTCAGAACAGCTGTCGCCCTGCGAATCCATGTGCTCAGAGAAGCCTGAATCCAAGCTCAGCACGGAACTCCTGGCAGCCAGGACCTTGCTCCGAACAGTGCCAGTGTCGCTCATCTCTGGATGCAGCTCAGGCACAGCTGGTGAGAGGGGAGGCTCCTGCAGGAGGCCAGAAGCCCTGTCCCCGTCCCCCAGCTCGGGAGCAGAGGTGGCGGCGGCGCAGCTGCCCTTGGCCATGGGCTCCAGCTTGTCTAGGAGCAGAGGCTGCAGCCCCTGCTCCGGTGACATCCGTCCCAGCTGGAAAGGAGGCTGGAACACGCTGACTGAGTACCTGGGCAAGGAGTGGACAGTCACAGCGAGCCAGGCACAGAGCTGGGCTCAGCTCAGCTCCTGGCTGTGTTTGCTGCTGGGACAGAAGCATTTCCCTTCCCCACACCCTCACCTTGCGTAGCCCTCCAGCAGCTGGGCCAGGCGGGCGTAAGTGAGGCGGGATTCCGGCACACTGATGAGGAAGGGGAAACCGATGTTCTCAGGGCGGCACAAAGCCTTGTGGTCTGGCCAGTGTGTCTTCTGACATGTCCTGTAACACACAGAGCCCCAGTGAACCCAGTGCCTGCAAACGAACAGGCAGGACCTCAGCAGGAGCTTGGTGGGGTTCAAGGGGTGTGTCTGGGACAAGGGGAGTGCTGCCAGCCAGACTGCCTCCCTCCCAAAGGCCAAGCCCATCCCAAGTCTTCCCAGTGGGCTGAGAGCTCCCATTCAACCCTTCACAGCTGGAGACCCTCCCTCCCTGTGAGGCACCAAGCCAACTCACACGTTGCAGTAACCAACTCGATAGCACCTCGTGCAGCGCCTAAGCTTCTCTTCCTCTGACAGCTGCTTCTTCTGGCAGGCTGCACACTTGGCGACAGGGACACTAGGTACCTGTGGGCGCTGCAGGAGAAAGAACCCACTGGGCATGGCAAGGCACCTGGGCAGGATAAGGTAGCCTTGTCAAGCCCTTGTGCTTGCTGCAGCTGGTGGGAGGCACTCACGAGGACGGGCAGCCCTTTCCTGCAGGCAGAGGGCTGCCAGGGCCATGTGCTGGGCGCACATTAGCCGGTATGCCAGCCTCGTGTGTTACCCTTTTGTGCAAGCTCTAGCACTGCTCTCCCCATTCTGTTTAGCCTCCTAGGAGTCTCAATCCCTGCTGCTTACCTGCTGGACCTGCAGCTCCACTACCCGCTCCTTGGCCAGCTCTGGGGACAGCACCTCGAAGCAGAGCAGCAGGTCTGTGGGGGAGACTGTGTCCAGAGACTGGGACGGCAAGAACATGCGGTGGAAGCGATTCTTGATTACCTGCCAGGAAAGCAGTGGAACAGGACTCTGTGAAGGCTACCTCATGCTATGAGGACTATCCAACTCTTCAGCTCCTGAGGAAGCAACAGCCCTGAACCCCACTGTGAGCTGTGGTGGCAGCAGCTTCACAGGGATGGTGTGCTCTGCCCATCATCCTGCCAGGGTGGCACTGCCTGCTCCACTGCAGAGGCTCAGCTCACCTGAGCAGGGCTCTGCCTGGCAGCACCTCATGCATGACACTACCACCCATGCACAAAACTCATCCCATGGACAAGTGGCTGCTGGTGGCAAGGTTTTCTGCAGAACCGTGGGATCCAGGCGTACCCAGATAAGCAGCCCACGGCTTGGTGGTCAGTTTTAGCATTCTCACCTCTGCCAGGCGCAGGTTGTCTGGTTTCACGTGCACGCTGTGGGCCACCGAGTCGAGTACCTCCATGGCGCTGGAGTTCTCCTTGCTGATACTCACAAGGAACTGCCGCGAAGAAAGTGCCTCGTTAGTAATGCCACATCAAGTCACGCAGGCCCTGGCTTAACACAAGGTTCAGCCTGCTGGCAGGACCAGCTGCCTGTGGCACCTCCAAGAGCCCTCTCAGGCTACCTCCCCAGAGTAATTAGTGTTCTTTACCTTGATGGGTTTCTTGTGTGGCTCCTTTGCAAAGTAGTAGACAGTCAGCACTTTCTGCTTTTGTGGGAGGGGGACTGGGAGGTACAGGAAGGGGTCAAAGGTGATGGACACCTGCAGGAAAGAGAGCCCACTTAGTATTGGGAACTGTTTATGGCTGAGATCAGCAAGGCAACAATCTCGGTAGACTGGAGATCCAGCCCTGCCCTGTGAGTTGTGCTCTGGGGGCTGGAGCCTGCAGTACAGGAGGCACAGGGGGATAGCCTCCAGGGTTGCTCTACCTTGGAACAGACTGGGCACACCAGCTTGGATTTGTACTGGCCCTGGAATAGGTCCACAATGAAGGAATCATTCCTCATCTTGTGTCGCTGCCAGGCCTCCTCAGCTACCACCTGTGGGGAGAAAGGGCTCAGCACTACACTAAATCACACGGGCCAGGGCTGCTCTGCAGCAGCCAGTGCTCACAATAGCCTTGGACACAGACATCCTCACCTCATCAGGCCTCCCGTCTGAGTCAACAGTTTCTGTGTAGGGTTTGTTCTGGATGCGGTTGAGATCCTCATGCAGGCCATCAAGCAGAAAGGCCATAAACTCCTGAGCATCGTGCTGGGCATAACCAGTGAACTGGCTGGCCTTGCTGGCCACAATTGCCTGTGGGGAGCACAGTCATCAGCCCACCGGCAACACTGCTTGCCCCATGCCCAAAGCCTGGCTGCACCCCATAGCAGCAGCAGCAGGGCAGCACAGAGAAGCGTTGAGACCCACAACTGAGGACAATGCAGCAGCTCCCACAGAACACTGGTGCCTACCTTCAGTTTAGAGGGCTGAAAGGCATGGTGTGTGCCTTTCCACAGCGCTCGCAACAGCATGGCAAAGCCGATGGCCAGGCGTCCCCCTGTCCCCAGGGGGTTGTTGTAGTTGATTTCTGACTCGAAGGACCGATCTGTAAGAGATGAAAGAGAGTGAGGGTGGCTGCTGGCTGCACGGAGTGGCAGGGCTCTGCTAAGCTCCAGGGGTGCGCTCACCATGGAAGTAGTCACGCAGCTCCCGGGTGTTGGACAATGACTGGATGACGCTGTTCATGAAGCAGGTATTGCCCAGGTTCACTAGCCCCGTGAAGCCAGGCAGGCACACCTTCTTTTTCTCGTCTTCATCCTCATCATCTTCCACACTCTCAGTGCTCACTGGGCTGTGTGTCATTGGTGGTACCATGCAGGTTGGTTTGGGCTGCCAAAGCAGAACTAGGTGTGATGGTGCTGTGCACTAGGGGTCTCTGGAAACATCAGAAGAACCCAACTATCCAAGCCATGCCTCACATGGGGCTGGGCTGGAGCCACCATCCACCAGGACAACTGCTGTCCCCAGTTCTGCCAGCTATGCCTGAGGAGCATTACCGACTCTTCCCCTAGGAACAGTCTGCCAGACCCCAGAGCAGCAACAAGGAGGTGGAGTCCAAACAAAGGGACACGTGGACCCCCACCTCCCCGCAGCCATGTCAAACACAGTACAGCTCCACTCACCGAGGGGATGTGTGGCTCTTGCTTCACTGCCACATGCTCTTGGGTTGTACGGGCTGCCACACCATCCAGACCCCCATCCTCTACACGTGGCTTCTCTTTCTCGCTGGCTCGGGCCTCCTCTTTGCTGGACAGGGGGTGCTGGTTACTGCCCGGAGGGGTCTTATCCAGAGGGGTAGGGCCTGTAGGCATGGCAACCTTTGCACCACCCACTGCACCTTAAAAAGGGGGAAGGGTGGGCCTGTGGTTAGCAGCACTGTGCACTGCCCACAGTGGGGCTGAACTGCTTGGCCCATGCTCACACACAGCCTCTTGCCCACTCCCACTTCCACTTGCAGGGAGGCGAGCAGCAGTGCCTTTCCCGAGTGCCCGGCTCACCTGCCCTACACCCCTACTTCCCCATGATCCCATGCCAGAGGACCCAGTGCCATCCAGCCCCTGCAGGTGGTGAGGAAGGCACTAGGGTACAAGCAGGTAGTCAAGACAAGAAGAAGGCAGGGTGCAGACCTCGTGTGGCAGGAGCCTCCAGCCCCCCCCAGCGTTGGCTATGGCGTTTCTTCAAGCAGACATCAATGCGAGATGCTGTGAAGTTGTACGTGCACTGGTCCGGCTCAATGAGGTTCCTGCAAAACACACAGCAAGTGAGGGTCATCCTAGTCCTCCCAGCAGCCTCAGAGATAACGAAGCCTCTGCAAGACAGGGCCATAGTCTCCCAATTAGCATCAACCCTGAGGAGAGCCCCACAAAGCAGTACAGACATCCTCAAATCTAGCCACACTGAGCACACAGGGGACCCGCCTCCTAGGAGATCCATTCTGCCTGGCTCCACACGCCCACTCTAGTGGGATATCCCAGCCAAAGCACACACAGCCTGGTCTGGCTCTGTCCCCAAGAGCTCTAGATCAGGCTGGGAGAAGATTGCTTCTCTGCAACCATCCCAGGATTGTGGTGTTAGTGCAGTATGGTGTGATGGAGATGCCTAGGTGCAGAAATGAGCACATCCTGCACAAACCAGCCAGCTCGGACTGGCTCCTGCTCTCAGCTTCCTCACCTCAGTGCAGGCAGGCAGGATGGGAGTCATACCTGAGCTTCACCTGCCACCGGAACACTGTGTGGGGCCCGCAGCCAGGATGGAGGCGAAGGAAGTTTATGTCGCTGCAAAGAAATAAAAAGCAAGAGAGAAGAGGTAAACAAAATAGCCTGACTACAGCAAAAGCTCCACATCAGCTTGATGCCATTCCAAGGTGCGTTTGTACCTTGTCTGGAACACCAGTGTGAAGTCTTGCTCCCGGAAAAAAACCTTAGAAGTCTCCTTGTGAATCTCCTTCACATATACGTGCACCACTACCAGGTCATTGCCCTTCTCATATGAGTCATTCTTGACAAAGGTCAGGCTCACAAAAGGCTCTGGCTCTGAGCAAGGAAAGACATGAAGAGAAGTCACCTTCCTTGTACTCCAAGGCAGCACTGCAGGTTGGCCCAGGAGAGGTCCTGAGCAGAGAGACTTTCCCAGTCAGGCCAGGCTATAGACACTGACCCCTGGGCTGCTCACCATCAGCTGCTGCTTCCAGAGCCACATCATCCTTGGACCAGTCCCTCTTCTCTCCATCTCTGCCTAGGGGACGCGTGGCTGATGGGATGGCCTTAGAGCTCTCTCCCAAGACAGGCGCACACTCCCGGCCCCGTGAGGCTTCGACGGGGCTGCCTGGCTGCAGGACTCTTTTCTCCACGCAGGTGGCAACACGGTGGGGGAACACCTCTGTGGTAGCAGCAAGTGGCGGCATCTCCACAGGAACGGTCTCCTTGGCCATAACCACAGCCTTTCAAGACAGAGTGACAGTGAAAAAGAGGTAACTTCACTCCCCACGCTGCCCTGATCAAACCACTTCAACACTTCTCCACAGCCTGCTGCTGTCAGCCAAGTAGGCACAGCCCCACATTGCCCACACACCCTTGTCTTAGCCCCCTTAGCACTACTGCCTCAGCACAGCAACTGAAGGGTCTTTGTGCCCATAGTGCTCATTACCAGGTCCTGGCTTATATTTCACCCATCCTTCCTCACACCTAGGCCCACACCAGCCTTCAGCACCATCAAGGGACCAGAAGCCCATCTCATCCCACAGTGACGTACCTTCTCTAATGGTGGTGCAAGGTCAGCCAGGGCTGTAGGTGCATCGCCCTGGCTGGCTCTGCCATTGCGACGGCTGCCTGACCTCCCCCCATGCCCTTTGCTGGGCTCCACGCTCCCGACGACTCTGGTATTCGGCTCCTCTTCAGCTGGAGCCACTTTGAGGTATACTGCCCGCTTGGCGCTGGGGCCACTCTGTGTCCCTGGGCTGGCTGGGCTTTTCCCTCCCAGGGCCTCGCTCCTTCCCTGAGCGCGTTTGGGGTTGGAGGGCTCTCGTCGGGTTCTTGGCAGCTCAGCACTTTCAGTCCGTGGCTCTTCAGGGGTCAGTTCTGCAGAAGAAGCCTTCTCCTTCCCATTCTCCCAGCACATGGCCCCTTTGGCCAGCTCTTTGGATCCATCTTTCTTTCTCTTCTGTGAAAAGTAGTGCAACACAGTGGGAAGACAGCCAGGCAGCAGTACCTGTCTTGCTCTCTGCCAGCCCCTCACCCTTGCTCCCCCTTCCCAGGGCATGCCAGGGCTCTGCTCCAGAACCCAGAGGCTGTGGCAGGCAGGACAGGGACATGACAACATGCCCTCCCTCGGACAGAGGTGGTTGGCTCAATGCCCTCATGCAGCCTGGGGATGCCGGATGTGTCCTAAGATGCTCCCTGGGTCAGGGCAGCTCAAGAGCAGGGAGTTAAACTCTCACCCAGCTCTGTCAGGCTCCATACAGTCCCCCAAAAGGCAGAGGTCCCCTTGCCCTCACCAGAAGTGAAGACCATGTGTGGAGTGGGATCTTCTTCTGAAGCACAAGCTGCAGAAAGTTTCCCTTCTTGCACTGTATCTTGCTGCAGGAACCCTCAATCTCCTCATAGAACTGACAGCTCCACTGGCGCCCATCTGCAAGAAAAGGGGGATGGAACCTCAGGCAATGCACCAGGCAGCAATCTACTCTACCCACAGCCTTCCCTCACCTGCCTCAGGGGCCAGAGGAGCTCTTGTCTGAGAGCCAAAGAGGCTGTAGGCAGGCTGCCACCACATCCCACGAGCCTTCAGGGTGATGCCAGCTTCATTGGGTTTGCTTTGTACATCTGGCTGGCCTCCTTCCCAGAGGGAAGGCGCCGGGTCTCCCTGCCCTCAGGGGCACGGACACTTTTTCAAGGGATACCCAGCACCGACTCAGTCATCCCAGAGAGCAGGGCAGAGATGCATCCAGCACAGCAGCAGGCACCTGTTCACTTGGCAGAGAGAAGCCAGCTCCTGTCCTCCCCAACCCTACACCCTTCTTCTTTTACACTGTTCTCATTTCAGCCCGGCCTGCTGGCTGAAGCTGTGCCAGCTGACAGCAGGGCATTGCCTCTGAAGGAAAGGTTTTATGCTCGTCTGGATCAGCCCCACATCTAGTCCACAGACGTGCCAAGCCCTGCTGGAAAACATTTGCAGCAGTCACTCCACTCCCTGTACCTGGTAGTTTGATCACACAGTCAGTATCAGTGAAAGAAGTATCCACGTCCTCCACCTTCAGAGATCCACTTCCCAAGTTCAGTTTGACAATGATCTCATCAGCATTCTGCTTCCAGTCCAGCAGCAACTCTAGGAAGAAGAAGGGAAGTATCAGCCACTTGCCCAGGGTGTGAGGCCACAGTGCCCACGCCTGAGCTGGGGAGCATGAGCAAAACACCCATCTGGTTGAGGACATCAGGGCAGAGGACACAACTCATGGCAGTGAATGAGAAACAATTGTAATCTACTCTTATCAGGTCACAAACAAGGACCTGAGCAGCAGGTTGCAGCAGGTCAGGTGAATCCCAGAGGGAATCAGAGAGATCATGAGGCAGAAAGGCTTGGCCCAGCCACGTGCAGCAGTGGGGCTGGAAAGAAGGGGTGGCTCCTGCCAACTACAAAGCAATTGCTGCTTTCCCAGTGAACAAGGAAGCCACAGAATTACTCAAGTGGACTCTGACCACAACCAGAAACTGCCACATCCCCTTTGCATATGCAAAACAAGTAGTTCAGCTATAGTCACGAAGAGCACTGTATTCCTGCCAGGTAAGCACAGTTAACACAGCTGAAACACAGGTGGGCCAGCCAGCCTGGCACAAACATCTTATCCAGGAAAAAAACACAGCAGCAGTGTCAAGCCATGGCAGACAGAATCCCATCAGGTGTCCACCAGGTACTAGGTCTGGCCATGCAGCATCCTAAGATCTTCACAGCAAAAAACTGATGCTTTCTTAATTTCCAATTGGTTTAGTTCTACTTTCCCGGCTATGTCGGGATTTCAGTCCATCTGTTCTCAAAGTGAGAACCTGGAGCCAAGGCAGAAACCAACCAGCACCTGATGGGTGACATGGCCTGGGATCTTCTCAGCCTGGAAGGCTTCCTGCTATGAAACAAGCAGGAGGATGCCAGAAGCAAAATATCCCAGGGCTGTGCTCAGAGGCACTGCGACACCAGGGTCAGAAGCAGTCTGCCACGAGCCTTGAACCTCTCCCTTGCAGAGGGTAGTTCCCTGCCACGTGTACCATTCCCTGGGAAGGCTGCACCCTGTTAAGAGGAGCACGAGGGCAAGGGAGCACTCAGGTTAGTTCTGCTGATTGCCAGAGCACTGGATGACAACAAGGCAAGAGCTTCAGACCCTTTGCGAGGGTGCTTGGTGGCCATGCACTGGCAGCTAGCGCACACCTCAACTTACCCTCCTCCAAGTCCCTCTCCTGGGAGGTCTCAGCCTGCTCGAGCTCAGGGCGAGACACTGGTGGGCAGAGAAGCAGAGCACAGGTGGGTCTCTCATTCAGTCACCCCAGAGCACAGACTGGTGCTCCAACACCCAAAATTTTATACATCACCAAGCCTCTGCCCAGCCTTTTCGTTCTGTATGCGCTTCTCATTTCCTTCTGCTTCCTCCCACCTCCCTTGTTGCCTTGAGCTTTGCCACAGCAGCAAAACAAACCAGAAGCCAGGATGGGTGCTGTGTGCTCCTCACCCCAACTCAGCAGTGAAAGCAAAACAACACTGATGCACCAGAAAGACAGTGCTGCTTCAAGGCCTGAATCACTGTGGAGCTTGTGGTAACTGGGCTGTGTGCCCCACTCAGTATGCCAAGTCTCTGCTAGTCCCCAGCCTCTACTCACACAGGAGAGGCTCTGTCTTGATCTTACACCGAGAACCTGATGTTAGGTTGTGCTCAAACCAATTTTGCTGTAACAAGAGAACCAGGCAGCCCAGCTGCGCTTTAACATTCCCATCACTGCACAACCCGCCAGAGATAAAGCTTCCTTCCAGATCAGACCAGGGGACCAAACTGACCTGACACCTAATCCCTGCTCCCTGAAGGATTACCTCCAAGAGCCAGAAACATCTCGGGGTCAGCTCCACCCCCACAGGGAGATGTGCTGTGCTAGGCAAAGGGGTCAATGCATCAACACCTTGTCCTGAAGCCAAGAACCAGTGGCAAAAGGAGCTGTGGTCTCTACTCCAGAGAGCTCACGGGGCTGTAGGCTGCCCTCCTCAACAGGCTACAGAACAGTAGGGAATCTCTGTTGCGCATTGCAGTCACAGGCGCAAAGGTGCAGCAAAGCCACACTCTCTGTGCCTTGGTGTTTTGCACTGGGGAGTGCAGCCTATTGTTCAAGCGCAGACATCAGTAAGTGCTATTTCACCTTGGCCTACAAAAATCTGTGTTATTTTGAGGTTACAATAGTCAGCACAGAGCAGGCACAGAAATCAAGCAATTTGCCAGGGACACTGTGCTGCAGGAGCAGGAAGCTGTGTCTGCCTCCTGCCTGCAGGTATTCCCTGCCCAGCATGGCAGCCTGCACCTGGAGCAACGTTTTTGTCACTGGATACACAGCGGCCGTGGAGGGAATTACTGCAGAGCAATGTCTCACTCGAGCCACACCTTGCCCTGGTGCAAGAAGTGAAGCAACAGCCCCATCCACAGGCCTGCACCCCACGGGTGCTTGTCAGCACCTCCAGTACCAGCCCACAGCACGCAGGCTGCAAAACAGAAGTGTGTCCAGCTGAAAAAAGCACCTGCAGGCTTCAATCCTACTTCCCTTGGGTCAGGCAGCTCAGCCCAGATGAAAGCAGTGACTGGGAACAGGCACTGCGAGCAGTGTCAGGCTTAAACTAGTGAGGGAATGTACCGGACCTTCCTCACATCCCTGGTGCTAAGCAGCACAAAAGAAAGGAGGTTACAGGTCCAGGGAGGACACTGTGCCAAAGAAGATCCCATTGCATGGTTTACAATCAGCCACAGGAAGCGATTAGTTAAATCTGCTTATCCTGCAACAGATGGCTGCAAGGCTCCCACCCACGGGGCCAAGAAACCATCCCGCTGGGCCTGCTCCCTGCAGCACTGCCTGGGGGCTCTCACCTTCCTTGCTCTCCTGGTTGGCTCGATCCTTCTGCTTCTTCTTGTTGGTAGCATCATCCAAGCCCCGAGACACTCTCCTCTGGCCAGGGGCATTGGTGCTGCTGGACATTTTCAGCCGTTTGGATGACACAAACGGCCCACCGGGGTCGGTAATGGAGTCTGGGTCAGGGGTGCGACGTTTTCTTCCTGGCCCAGCTATCTTGGCGACTCTCTGTGCTCAAACTCTCTGGCAAGGAACTAGTGGCCTAAAGAGATGAGAGAGCAAACATGGCAGGAGGAGTGGATGGAGAAAGCCCAAGAGCATCAGGATCTATGGATCCCAGGCTCCCAATGCCCTCACATGACCTTCCCTTCAGCCTTTATGAGAAACCCTCACAGCCCTTGCAGCTGTCAAAAGCATGGGCTCCCAACGCACACAAACCTGGAAAGCAATTGTCACGTTCATGGTGCCCACTACACCACCCAGAACTGCTGCTGATTCTAACGGTACCCAAAGGCAAAGCGAAGAGGGGCAAAGGGAAGGCCCTGTCCCACACAAGCCAGCCCCACAGCACAGGGCACCAGGTGGGTCGGCAGCTATTTCAGTCAAAACAGCGGTCCATGTAAGAGGGTGGGAATGGGAGAGAGAAACACCCTAAGAAGGAAGCAGTGGCAGAAGCAGAAGGGCTGGGAGAGGCTCCTGTGACAGCAGAAAGCGGAGCTCCCTGGCACGAGGGAAGCTCCTCCCTCCACCCACCAGAACAGCAGCACCTTGCATATTCATCTCCCACTGATTTACAGACAGCGCCAGCAGGGACTGGCTGGAAACAAGACACCCCTGCTCCGCACGCTGGGGAGGCCGGGCATGGCCTCCCACTGCCTCCCAGGCCAGGGCTGGGAGCCACCAGCCCAAGGGCTGCAGCTGGTCTCGGTTTTGCTCTGAGATGTTCAGAACAGAGAACAACTGGTCTGACTTGCTGAAAACGGCTTCCCTGAGCCCAGCAGCATCTCGGCCCTGCAGCCCTCATAGCCGTGCCTGCCTCTCTGGCAGCAGGAGCCACACATCACCCTGTGTCACCCTTGCACCAGCATGGACCTGAGAGCTCCGTTCGGACACGGTCAGGGGTAGGATATCTTCAGGGAAAGTGCCGGTTCAGGCTCAGCAGTGCCAGCACGCTTGTGTTCCAGGAACACTCATGGCAACCACCAGCCACAAACTGCAGCGGACCCCGTGGCAAAAGTGCTGGCACCCTTTGTGCAGCTGCAGCAGGCCCAGCCCCATGGCAAAGCCCACACTGAAACCACTTCTTATCAGGCCGACCTGCCCCAGTCACCAAGAACCAATAGAGCAGAGTGGAAAGCTCGAGTACCTCTGACCGCCCAGCACAGGAACCCTCAAAATCCACACCAGGGAGGACCCAGACAACCCCAGGAAGGAAACACTGAGCAGGACCCTGCAGCTAGCCCCCAGAAGGGGAAGAGAGCAGATGCGGAACAGCAGCAGCACCAGCCCTGAGCTGCTGAATGTACTGAACTGGGCACTGCAAGACCTGGCAAACGTGGGCAAGCTGTGTTTGCTGAATTACTTTTGTCTCCAGTGGGAAAATCCCAGAGGAGTGGGAAATGAAAAGCAGATACTGTTCTATGCAGGGCCAGGCCAGGCCAGGCCACATTGCATTCAAAGGGGTGGCACCAAGAAAAAGGAGACACTGAGCTCTGAGTAGGGTCCTACAGAATGAGGAGGGCTGGCTTGCTTGCAGCTGCTCTGCCAAGGAAACCAGCCCCCCCTGCCTGCTGGGGCTTGGCTTCCATGAGTCTGCAGCCACCGGTTACACCTAACAGCTGGCAGGAACTGAGCAGGGCTGGGACTCCGCCTGATTTTGGCTGCCAGAATCCTGATCACAGCCTCAGGCCATTGCGGGTGCCTCCGGGTTTGAGCCAAGTGCAAGATAAACACAGGTTACTCTCACTGGTTTATCCTAATCCTGGACTCTTCCCCTCTCTGCAAGCAGGAAATGTGCAACAAGGGGGCATTCAGCAGTCGGATATCCAGGGCACAGCATTTTGGGTGCTGCTGTTCCCAGGGGGTCAGTCCTGAGGGAGGTAATGCTGGGGCTGAACCTTGGAGGAGCACTGGGTGGGTGCTTGAGCCGCAACTCTGAGCACTTCAAGTATGGAAAGCATGGCTATAAGAAGAGGCGCTTCTCTTTCTTCTCATGTGTTGTGTCAGCATGAGCACCCACGTGCTGCAGGGTGCACCAGACCAAGAAGCCACGCAGACTGAAGCCCAGATGGCTGAGTTTGCTTCAACCTAAATCAGTTCCACAGCCCAGCTCATCCTGAGGCTGCACAAACACTCTCAGTAGCCCCAGTAACATGTGAACACAGAAATAGCAGCAAGTGGAGGGGCAGCACGGCCACCTCTTCCCCTTGCAGGGCCAGTAAGCATTCAGGCACAGACAGCAGGAGGTGCACAATAGGATGCGTTTTGCCCCAGATGCTGGGGCTGCATTCGGCACTCGGCAGGGAAACGTCCCCTGCTCCTAACCCCCGACACCTGCCCCTCGGAAGCCTTTAACGGGGCAGTGGGGAGGGGGCTGCCTGTCTCCACCATCCCCCTGCTTCCCCCCCCTCCCCAAACCCCGAGCCCACCCGACAGCAACGTTCCCCACATCCGAACGGACGCCTTCGGCATCCACTGCTCTCATCCCCGCGGGCTCAAAGCCCCGAGGCTCGGGCCCGGCCAACGCTTCAACCTCAGGGCGAGCCCCGAGCTGCGCCGTACGGTTCCGGCCCCGCGCACGGGGCTCCACCGCCGAGCACCGCCTCAGGCCCTCGGGAGCAGGAGGCGGAGCGGAACGCAGCCCCTCGCGGTGCCGGTGGCAGCCTCCGGCCGTGGCCGGCGGCCCCACGGCTCGGGCCGGCTCGCGGCGGGGAGACGGCGCCGCCCGCCCCGCGCCCCCCGGGCCCGGCTCGGCCCCGGCCGCCGCCCGCCCGCACTCACGGCCCGGCCGCCGCTCCGCGCTGCCCCGGTCCGAGCCGAAGTTCCGAGCGGGCCCACTCCGGAGACAGGCCCGAGCCCGTGACGCACTTCCGGAAGCCGGCGGACGAGCCCACGTGACGCGAGAGCGTGCTTGGGTCACGTGACGCGAGCCGGGCCCGGCCGCTGGTTCGGCCCCCGTTCCTCCCTGCGCCCGGCTCGGGGCGTCCCCATAGCAACGACGCCCGGCGGGACGTCACCACGGCGCCGCGGGGCCGATCCGCCCCCAAGGGCGGGCAAGGGCGCGCCCCGGGCGGGGCGTCTCTATGGCAACGGTTTGGGCCTGCCGCGTCTCGCCGTTTTCCCGGCCCTCCCGTGTGTTCGCAGTGTCCCTGCTCAGTCCCCACCCCACTTTGTCGGCCAGCTCTTGGCCTCCACCGTCCCGTCTCTCCCCCAGGACTGCCACCTGCGCTCCCAAGCAGCTTGTCGGCCAAGCCCCAGTCACCAGAGTCACCTCTCCGCTCCACGGCACCCACGGCAGCCCACCATGGCTGCTCAGCCCTATAGCCAACCTTGGACACCATCCCCACTGCTGAGCCCTACCACAGATGAAGGGACCAGCAGGGTGGGGATGGAAGCCATAATATGGAAACGAGAGTCTTGCTGGGTAGCTTTATTTGCAAGTGGGGTGCCCATCGCAGGGGCTCTCTGAGCCCCCACCACCCCCAGGGGCGGCAGATGCTAGATGAGCAGGAGGGGCTGTGGGCAGCAGGGCGTCCATTACTGGCAGGTGTTGTAGATCTGGACCTGCTGGTTGATGGTGGCCAGCACCTCCCTCATCCTGGCCTCCAGCCCATCCAGCTGGGCTGCTTTGGCATCCAACACCCGCTCGTTCCGCTCATACGCCTCCTCCAGAGCTATGGGGAGGAGGATGGGTGAGGACAGCCCCACACTACGTCCCCCCAGCCCCAGCACCCTTCCTGGCCTCACCTCGCAGCTTCTGAAGCTTGCCCTGGGCATCTTGCAGCAGCCCAGCGGCCTCCTCGCGCAGCTGCTGGGCCCGACCGCCTGCCTGCTGCGCACCCTGTGCCCGGTGCTGCACCAGCTCCTGGGCTGCCCGGTACTGGTCCCTCAGTGGCCCCTCCAGCACCTGCTTGGCTTCGCTGGCACGGTTCTGCGCAATGCCAGCTGCGTCGTGGGCACGTGTGGCCGCCAGGCTGTTGTTGGCACGCTTCACCTTCAGGGCGTCCGTCTGTCCCTCCAGGAGATTGAGCCGCTCCATGGCAGCAGCCAGCTGCTGCTCTGCACCCAGCGCCTGTGCCCGCATCTGGAGATAGGTGGTGATGGGGTGTCTCCGTGGTGGGGACAGGCAGCAGGGCTGCCAGGTGCAATGGCAGTGGAGGGTGCCCTTACCGTGCCGATGGTGCGCTCGCTGTGCTGGATGTCAGCAGCAGTACTGTGCAGTGCCTGCCCAGCTGTGCCCTGTGCTTGCCGTGCATCCTCCAGCGCCTGCTGCACCGCTTCAGCCGTGCTCCGCATGCCCTCCGCCCGTGCCCTGCAGCCAGGGCAGCATGGCCTCAGTGCCTCAGGCTCCAGCAAGGCCGTGTCCCCATGTCCCGAGACTCACTTGGCCCGCTGGGCATCCTGCAGCAGCTGCCCAGCCTGGCGCACGTCGCCGGCCGTCTGCTCCAGGATGGCGTCCACACTGGCCAGGCTGCGCACCCGTGCCTTGATCTCCTCGGCCAGGCGATGGATCTGGGCCGGTGAGGCAGGCAGAGACAGCTCCAGCACGCGGCTGGCCACCACCTCAATGCTCTCGGGGTCAGCCCCCTCCTCTGCGGGTGGAAGCCATCGGTGTCACCCCCTGTGCCTTGGGGCAGAGGGGGTAGCAGCGGTGCCCCCCAGCACACTGCACTCACGGCTCAAGAAGGCCTTGACGTGGCTGATGAGCTCCCGCAGCTCCTTGTTGGAGTGCTCCACGCGGGCCCTGGTCTGGTTAGCCTTGTCCAGGGCTGCCTGTGCCTGCAGCCGAGCCTCGTCCGCCTTCCCCTTGGCCTCAGCCACCTGGGAGGGGCAGAGACCCTCAGCGCCAGCACACACGGCCACACTGCCCACTCCCACTCACATCACGCACCCTATGGGAAAGCTGGGCCACCTCACCAGCCGCCCGCCGCAGCTCCTCCTGTGCGTGCTGTGCCCGGTCCAGCGCACTGTCAGCCGTGGAGACGGCCCCACCACAGCTCAGCCCCCCGCAGCGCCGTGCCCCATCCTCATCCCGGCAGCCAGCTCCTCCACAGGGGCTCTCAGTGCAGGGCACATCCCCAGCAGCACCACACACCTGAAAGGCCAGAGGGGCTGAGCCATCCCCAGGCGCCATGCCCCACTCCCATCCCGAATCCCACCTTCTTGTTGAGTGGGTGCAGGCTCAGCTCCCGCGCCCTGGCCGCCAGCTCCGTCAGCGCCCGCCGGTTGGCTGCATTCTGCCGGTTGAAGGCATCCCTCCGGCTGGCCAGGAGCTGCTCGGTGCGGTGCCGCGTGGCTGATGAAGCACTGATGGGGCTGGGTACAACACGGGTGGAGGCATCCGCCCGGCGCTCGGCATCCTGCGATTCCCAGTGGGACTGACGGATGCTGTCAAAGGCACCTGGAGGCAGTGGAACAGCATGAGACCGCTGCCTGCCACTATGGAACACTGCTGTGGGAACCCCAGTGCTGCCTACCAAGGAAATTGGAGGTCTTGAGGGCATGCAGCCGCTGCCCCAGCTCATGCAGGCTGTGGTTGAGGGCGCGGGCTCCGCGGTCCACTGTGCCCAGCACGTGGCTGGCCTTGAAATTGGCATCCTGTGCCGCTGTCAGCTCGCTCTCCAGCCGTGTCAGCCTCTCGGTGGCCTCCCCGATCTGCTGCCTGCAAGGCAAGGAGGTGACAACCCTGCCACACTCACAGAGCTGTGCCCCACGCCCCGTGCTCACCGCAGCCCCTCTGTTGCATGCGTCAGGAATGTGGCGGTGGCAGCAGTGGCGTTGCGGGCAGCCACTGCATCACGCACAGTGGCCAGGCTCTCCTCCAGCCGTCGGAAGGTGCCCTCAAAGGCGCCGGCAGCTCCGGTGTGCTGCAGGAGGCTGGCCCGCTGCGCCAGAGCTCGGGTGCGGGAGGCCAGGTCCTGCACCACGCGGTCCCAGTCTCCAAAGCAGGGGTGGCAGGGCTGGCAGGCTGGGAAGGTGCCAGAAAAGCCCCGGGCGCATTGGTCACAGCGGACGCCTGAGATACCGGGCCGGCAGTCGCAATGCCCACTGCCACGATGGCACTGGGCGCTGGCAATGCCACGGGGGTCACAGTCACAGGCTGTAGGGAGAAAAGGGTTAGGGTGCCACAGGGCACAGCACAGCCCCCTGTCCACCCAGCTCTCACCTCGACACTGCAGCCGTGGGTCACCCCAGTGCTGCTCCTGGCAGTCAGCACAGGTACGGCCCCCAAAGCCTGGCCGGCATGAGCACTGCCCTGTGAACTGAAAGACATCACGCAGTCAAAGCTGGCACCCCATCGCCATGCCATCCCCTCAGCCTCCCCATCCCTGGGGCATCTCACCTGGTTGCATGCAGGTGACAAGGAGTGCTGGGGGTGGCAGGCGCAGGGCTCGCAGCCCTGCCCACTGCCCAGGTTCCAGAAGTTGGGGCTGCAGCGGTCACAGCTCTGTCCCTCCACGTGGGGCAGGCAGTGGCACTGCCCGCTGCGCCCGTCACACTGGCATTGCTGTAGCCCGCAGGTGCTGGGGTCGGTGCCCAGCGCATTGCAGGAGCAACCTGGAAGCAGAGGGAGGCTGAGTGGGGATGGGGGCCTGGGAGGAGACAGGGTTAGGATGCAGACAGGGCTAAGATGGGGAGGAGATCAGAATTAGGATGGGGATGGGGTGGGGGTTCGGGTTAGGTGGGATAGGAGTACAGGTAGGGATGGGATGGGGCAAGATGGAGACAAAGGTTGGACAGTGATAGGATGGAGACAAGATGGAGATGGGATAAGGACAGGTCAAGGACAGAACCAGGCTGCGAGGGTGGGGATGAGTAGTAGAGGATGGGAATGGGCACAAGATAAGGATGTAGGTGGGACCTGACAGGGCAGCAGCACTGGGGCTGGGCTAAGGAGATAGCCACAGCAGGGCAGGGACCCCAGAGTGGCGTGCACATGGGCCCTGGAAGTGCTGGGGCAGGAGGCATGTCAAGTGTGTCTGTGTACACTCACGCCTGCAGCTGTGCTGTGTGGCATCCCCATAGTACCCGGGCTGGCACTCGGCACAGTGCGGCCCTGCCGTGTTGTAGAGGCAGCGCAGGCATTGCCCCGTGCGCCGGTCACACGCCTCCGCATCCATCACGTCAATGTTATCGTGGCACTGGCAGGGCAGGCAGCGCCCGCCGGGTTGCAGAGGGTCCCCATAGTACCCGGGTGCACACTCATCGCAGCGGGGACCTGTGAGCGCAAAGTACTGAGCAGTGCCTGGGGACAGCACTGGGGACACCGAGAAAGCCACGGCAGGCACCCACCTGTGTACCCAGGGCTGCAGTGGCAGACAACCTGCCGGGAGCGCCCATCCTGGTAGCAGGAGGCAGCGAAGTGCCGGGGGCCGCCGGGTCCGTCGGGGCAAGGGCAGGGCCGGCAGTGCTGGCCGGAGCCCAGCGCCGGGTTCCCGAAGTGCCCGGACGCACACCTAGGGGTGGGCACTCAGCGGGGTTAGGGCTGACTGTGGCACCCTGCCCCGCTTCAGGAGGGTGAGCACCCTGCTTACCGCTGGCACCTCTCGCCATCCGTGTGGTCGCGGCAGCGCAGGCAGCTGCCCGTCTGTGGGTCACACTCCTCGGCGTGCCCGTTGCACTGGCAGGGCCGGCAGGCGGGGAAGCCCCAGTGGCCCGGCTGGCAGCGGTCGCAGCGTGAGCCGTGGGCACCCTCGCGGCAGGGGCACTGCCCTGTGACGGTGTCGCAGATGGCACTCAGCGATCCCTCGCCGCTGCACTGGCAGGCTGCAAGGCACCGAAGCGTCTATGGGCTGAAGTCCCTGGCAAACAGGGAGCATCCCTCCCCACATCCATTGTTCTGGATGGGCACTCACGTCGGCACCCGCCGGGCCCGAAGCCAAAGGTGCCCGGGGAACAGCGGTGGCAGCGCCGTCCCACGACGTTGGGTTTGCAGCGGCACTGCCCACCCTGGGGCTGGCACTCGGCACTGAGTGAGCCCTGTGGGTCGCAGAGGCAGGCTGCGGGCACGACACAGTGAGCACCGGTCACCAGCATGGGGTGTGGGGTGCGTAGGGCCGTACTCACGCAGTGCCCCATCGTGCAGGATGGCTGAGAGGCTGTGCAGGAGCCGGGAGCAGGGCTCGGCCACCGGTGACTGCCCCACGGTGTGGAAATGCTGAGCGCAGCGGTACCGCTCAAATGTCTCCCGACGTCCCATGGCAGTGGGGTCACCCGCGATGAACATTTCCAGGGAGGAGTAACGGGGAAGGAGAACCAGCTGTGGGGGATCAGCAGGATGTCACCCTAATGCCACATCCTTTGTGCCCCCCAAAGTGTGCTGCCCCATCCCAGACCCCTCACCGAATCGATGAGCACGCTGGCAGTGGAGTCCTGCTGCCCAGTGGCACAGCCCAGCTCCAGGCGGATGGTGTAGGAGACGCCCCGCTCCAGGCAAATGGGATGGGGCAGCACCACATACCTGGGGACAAAGCAGAGCAAGGGGAAGTGGGTGCCTCCTGCCAGTCCCACTCAGCCCAGCCCTGCTGGGACATTCACCTGGCGCCAGACAGGAGGCTTGTGGAGAGCTGGTCATCGGCTGGGATGGTGTTCCCGCATGGGCTGCTCGCGGACACGGGGCTGGGGCGCAGCACCCGCACCCTCACCTCCTTCCAGGGCTCTGGGTGCTGCATGCAAAGAACAGGCAGAAATCCCTGCACCAAAAGCTCCGCATGCCCTCATTTGGAGGTGCAACACCCCAATCAGTGGGGCTCACCTGGGGCTCGTAGCGGATGATGACATTGTACTCCATGGAGAAGGGCACGTCGCTGATGTGGAACTCCACCCAGCCACCCTCCTGCATGCGGGCAAAGCCCGTCCCCGTCCAGGAGGCTGGGTGACCTGCGTGAGGCTCGCGCTGCACCACTGAGCCCTGGGGAAAGGGGCAGAGGTGAGACAGGACCTCAAAAGGGGCCTCAGTCAGCATGCACCTCTCAGCCCCACTGCCCCCAGTTGGTGCCAGCTGCCTTGGAGACCCTGCAAATGTCCCTCCCGGTGCTCTGCTCAGCCCGTGCCCCCACCAGGGACAACTCTGCCCATCACCTTGTGCAGCCGGGCATCCTCAGCCTCGTAAGTGTAGTGGTCCAAGTTGATGCGGTAGAAGCCAGGCTCCACCTGCTCGCATTGCCGTCCCACTATGTGGCTGCGGCACTGGCACTGCCCCGTCTCTGCAGCACACCTGGCACCCCAACCACATCGTCAGCCCTCCAGGGCTAAAGGATTGCCCCTTCCACCCTGAGCTGTGACAAAACTCACCGGTTGTCGCGGGCACCTCCCACGTCGCACTCGCAAGGCCGGCAGCCAGGGCGATCGTGGCTGAGAGCCCAGTGCTCAGGCTGCAGAGAGCAATGGGGTCAGGGAGCGGCCGGCCGGGGTGCAATGGCCCTGAGTACCGTGCAGGGCCCCACTCACCAGGCACTGGTCACAGCTGCGCCCGGTCACCAGCCGCTTGCAGAGGCAGTCACCGCTGATGGGGTCACACTGGCTGCCATCGGCCACCGTGCCACGGGGGTCACACCGACACCCTGTGCACAGACAGTGTCTGGTGGTGCCCGACACCGCTGGGTGACCCCATGCCCCGGTACGTACGCTGGCAGCCCTGCGGGTTGGCAGCACTGAGCCCGAAGAAGCCAGCTTTGCAGCGGTTGCAGCGAGGGCCCTGCACATTCTCCTTGCAGCGGCACTGCCCCGCAATCAGCCCCCGCTCCGGGTCGTCGGCACCATCACAGAGCCCTCCATCCACGGTGCCCTCGGGGTCACAGTCGCAGGCTGCGGACAGGCAGACTCAGTGCCGGAGCCCCCGTGCCAGCCCCACAACACCGGGGCTGGATGCAGCCCTGTGCCACCCCATGCCCCGGCACCAACCTCGGCACACGGCGGGGTCCCGCAGGTCCTTGCTGGGGTCCTTGTAGTAGAAGGGCTTGCAGAGGTGGCAGCGGCGGCCCATGGTGTTGTGCTGGCAGCCGTCACACACGGCCCCGCTGGCGTTCCCGGTGGCCAGGAACACGGCCATGTCGAAGTGGCAGCGCCGCGAGTGCTCGTTGCAGTCGCACCCTGTGAGGACGGCACCCCTGGTACCCAGCCCCAACCCGCTGCATGCAAGACCCCAAACCCCGGCACGCGGTGCAGGACCCCGTGGCCCGGCACCGTGCTGGCTGCGGGTGCGTGGCACTCACGGCGGCAGGCGTTGGTGCTGGAGCCCTCAGCCGGGCGCCAGGGCAGCTCATGGTAGAAGTCCTCGCAGCGCTCGCAGTTCAGCCCCTGCGTGTGGTGCTTGCAGACGCAGCGCCCGTGCACCTGCCGGGATGCCACGGTGAGGGGCTGCGGGAGAGGGCCCTGCAGGCACCCCAGTGCGGTGCGGCACAGCGGTCACCTACCATGCCATCTGCAGTGGCGATGGCCCCGCTGAGCGGTGCGCACTCTGAGGCGTGCCCGTAGCAGAAGCAGTTTCCACGCAGCACCATCTCGTACAGCGCGTAGTAGTACTTCTCGCGGATCTCCCGCCGTGAGTCCAGCAGGTTGTCCCCCAGCGTGTGCAGCTTGGTGAGGTTCACCCGCAGGTTGGTGACGCGCAGCAGCTCTGCACAGAGAGTTGGCAGCTTGGCTCCGCTCACCCGTACCTGCTGAACGTGCCCAGCTGCAGGGCATCGTGCCGGGCTGTGCCATGGCTGGGCATGGACTGCTCCGTGCCAGCGGTGCTGCACGGCACATGGGGCCAGCAGGACAGCTCCCCAGGGACAGCAACTTCCCAGCAGCCGGGCCCTGCAGATTCCTTCCCTCCTGCTCCCAGCCTAAATTTAGCCTGAGCCATTAACCCATTGCGTCCTGTGCCGCTCATCTGCCCACCACCAGCTCCATCCCGCAGGGCAGCAGGCGCTGCACCGCGCACTGGCGTGGCCCCGTCTCCCATCGCTTGGCACCCTGCGCTGCCCCACACTCATCCACACCCTGCTGCAGGGGTCTGGCAGCTCCCGGATCCAGCCCCTCAGTGGGGCTCAGCATGAGGAGACAGCGGCCAAAATAGCGGCACTCAAAATAGAGCTGCGGAGCGGCAGACGGGCGGGCGACTCACCCTGGATAGCGGGGCTGTATGGGTCGCGGATGGGGATGGCGGGGTCCAGCACGCGGTAGATCACCTGCAGGAGGGAGAAGGGTGGCAAGGGGACAGCAGGGTCCCCCAAGTCCCCCTCGGTGCTGTCAGGGTCTCACCTCCCCCTCGGTGGAGGGCTCGATGTCGGAGTAGCGTGACTCACAGATCACATCATCAATGCGGCGTGGAGGCCCACGGGGAACGTGGGGGAAGGACGCAGCACAGTCGTAGGCGAAGTAGCGGTACACCTTCCAGCTGCGGCCAAAGTCGGCCGAGCGCTCCACCAGCATGGCTGCGGGGCGGAAGGTCTGTGGGGCACACGGAGGGATGGGAGCACACGGAGGGATGGGGGCACATGGAAGGATGGCAGCCAGGGTTATGGGGTCTGTGCCATCCCACTGCGCCCACCTTGAAGGTCATGATGAGGTGCGTGAAGTGGAACTCAGCCTCCAGGTCCAGCTGGATGCTGACGTGCTCCACGCCTGGGGGGGGGGACACCCGTGTGACTCCAGTCTTGGCCACAGCAGCACAGGGCTGAGTCACGGCTTCCTCAGTGTGGGAGGATGGGAAGAGCAGCCCCCCGGGGACGCCCTATTGCTCACCGTTCTCTGCCTGCCACCAGGCCTTCTTGGGGCGGGGGGCAAAGGTGGTCAGCACGTTCTCGATGCGGTGGCTGTCGGTGTTGCTGCGTGCGTCGTAGGGTCTCCGTGAGTCGCAGATGAAGCACTTCTTCTCCTCCTGCGGGCGGGGGCTCAACGATCACCCCACCCCACCACATCCCTGTCCCACGTCCCACATCCCACGTCCCACGTCCCACATCCCACGTCCCACGTCTCACCTGGAGGTGGCTGACGATGCAGTAGGGCTGGGGCCGCCGCAGCCCGCAGGTGGACGAGGCGCTGAGCCGCGCGGCTCTCCCCACCAGCAGGTCCCCGGTAGCAGGGTAGCAGCTGCCGCGGGCGCAGCCCTGGGGGGCGTCGGGGGAAGAAGCGGCCCACGCGGCCCCTCCCGGCCCTGCGTGGACAGCGGGCGGCTGAGGCCGGACCCCACGCAGAGCTCCGTTCCCGTCCCGCACAGCCCCGAAGCGGGGGCCCTTCCGCGATCCGCCCGGAAATGCCTCGCGGGGCCGGACCCCCACCCGAGGGCGTCCCGCGAGAAGGGGCCCCGCACTCACCGGACGGCAGCGGGACGAGAAGAAGGAGGAAGAGGAGAAGGAGCAGAGGGAGGAAGGGGAGGAAGGCTGCGGGGCCGTGCATCGCGGCGAGGCGCGGGGTGCAGGTGCCGCCGCGTGGGGTCCGCTCTCGCGTGGGTGGGCGCGCGTGGGGGGGTTCCTCCCGCCGCCCCTTCGCAAAGTTGTGGCGGCTCTCCGGGCTGCGCGGAACTCGCGGGGCGGTCCCTTCGCACGGCAGCCCACGCCGGGCCGGGAAGGGCGAGCACCGCCCCGCCGGAGGCCGGGGGTACCTCGAGGGGACGCGCGGGGCTCGGCCACGCGTGACAGTGAGAGGCCGGACACGGGCAGCCGCTGCTCAGCGCTTTATTTGCAGGTGCAGCCGCGCTACAGACACCCCGCGGGTTTGTTCCACGCCGCGTGGGGCCGCGTCCTGAGGCTCCTAGCAGGTGGCATACGCGTTGGCCCGCTCGCGGATCTCCTGCAGCAGCCCTGACACCTGCCGCTCCAGAGCCTGCAGCCGGGTCGCCTTGGCCGCCATCGCCTGCTCGTTGGCCCCGAAGTGCTGCTCCAGCTCTGCGGGACGGCGCCGGGCATAGGGTGGGCTGCGGGCACCGCCTGGGCAGCCCCTGTCCCACGCTGCTCCTTACCTTCCAGCCGCCTCTTGCTGCTGTTGGCTTTATCCAGCAGGTCCCTGGCCTCGGCCGTCAGTCGCGTCACGCGCTGCAGAGCCCCGCCAGCCGCCCCTGCCATCCCGCTCACCCGGCCCTTGAGCACCACGTAGCGCTGCGTCACCTGTGCCAGGTCCTGGGGGCACGTGGCACGATGAGGCCGAGCTCCCCGCATCCCCTCCCCACCTGCAGCACAGCCGGGGCTCACCTGGCTGAGCGACCTCGAGGCGGTGGTGGCACGCTGCGCCCCATCCTTGGCATCCTGTGCCAGGCGCCGGGCGTCCTGTCCGCGCTGCTGCAGGGCGGTGACACGCTGTGCCAGCTCCCGCAGCCGCCTCTGCAGCCGTGACTCCTTCCCCTGCAGCGCCTGCAGCTTGCGCTCCGCCTGGGTGCACAGGACATAGGTGGTGGGTGGACGCTGTGTGCCCATTGCGTGCCTGTGGCATGCCCACGCCACGTCCACACCACGCCCATGGCATTGGTTTTGCTCTCCTTGTGTGCCCACTCTGTTATCCACAGCCCAGGGGGTGTGCCAGGGTCCCCATCCCCAGTATCACCTCTCACCTCCCTGGCTTTGCTCTCAGCAGCCCGGATGCCATCCTTGGCGCTCCGCAGGGTGCTCCCGGCCGCCATCACCTGTGCCCGTGCCACCTGCAGTGCGAGCTGCGTCCCCGCCAGCTCATCCCTCACACCCTCCGCTCGCTCCCTGCAGGGATAGAGACATCTCCAGCCCTGCTCAGGGCCCTGTCAACCTACCCATCCAGCACGTTGCCACTCGCCTGGCGTCCTGTCCCTGTGCCAGCAGCCCCTGTGCAGCTGCCAGCCCCTGCGCCGTGCCATTGAGCACCACGTCCACCCCGTCCAGCTGGCTGATGCTCTCCTGCATCTCCCGCAGCAGCTCCTGGATGCGTTCAGGGCTGGTGGGCAGGGAGATGTTCAGCACCTGCCGTGCCACCAGCTCGATGCTGCCTGGATCTGCTCCTTCCTCTGCGGGGACATCAGAGCAGGGCGGGCTCAGGATGGGCACCATGCCCTGCACTGTGCCCGGTGCCCACGCGCTGCCGGCCCTACCTGCCAGGAAGGCTTTGATGCGGCGGATGAAGTCCCGCAACTGCACCGTCGCCTTCTCCGTGCGGCTGCGGGCGGCCTGCGAGCGTTCCAATGCCTCCTCCGCACGGCTGCGGGCACCCCGCGCCAGGTCCTGCACCTCCTGCATCTGGGGTGTAACCAAGGGGCACCAAAGGGTTTACAGCTGGGATGTGCAAGGTGCCATCATTGAGCCAGGAGTGGGCCTAGGTTTTATGTTCAAGTGGGCATAAAGGGCCACGCATAGGAACCCAGCACAGGGGGATGCCGTCCCTACCTTCTGCGTCACGGCACTCAGCTGTCCCAGGGCCACCTCCAACTGCTGCGAGGCATTGTGGGCGCTGCTCAGGGCTTGAGCTGACACGGGCAGGGCTCCCGTGCACCCCACACCCCCGCAGTGCCGCGTCCCCACGCTGTCCCGGCACAGGGCTCCTCCGCACGGTGATTCTGCACAGCTCCGGTCTCCAGGAGCCCCGCAAATCTGCAGGGATGCAAAAGGTGGAGTTTGAATGGGCAGACCCTCACCCCGGTTGGCCCAAGGGCAAAGTAACCCATGTGCCACCCGCGATGTGGGGTCTCCCCATGAGCCCTTTTTCCCCACATCCCGCTCTCACCTTCTCATTGATCCCTGCCACGCTGAGCCCTGACACCCGTTTCTGTGCCTCCCGCAGGGATTTCCGCTGCGCAGCTGTGCTCCGGCGGAACGCATCGCCCCGCTGCTGCAGTGCCCGCTCAGCCGCCCGCTGCGTGGCCCGTGCTGCGCTCAGCTCTCCCGCCGTGCCGTTGGCCAGCGCCTCTGCCTGCCGTGAGTCCCGTGCTGCCGCCACGATGCTCCGGTAGGACTCTGTCGGTACAGAGTGTCCCTCGAGTCCCACCATGTCCCTAGCATCCCACTATGGCTCCACGATCACCCACGTCCCTTGTGTCTCACCATGTCCCCATGAGCTCCCCATGTCTCAGGATCTCCTAAGGATCCAGAGTCCTGTTTCCCCAAGATCCCTCTATTCCCCCCACGTGTCCAGCGTCCCACCACACACCCAGCATCAGGGCATGGCTCTCCCAGCCCCCACGCCCCCAAACCCCTCGCTGGATGCCCTTACCCCTGAATCCTGCTGCTGTCACGGTGCCGAGGACAGCGTGCAGATGGGAGGTGGTTTGGTTGAGCCCACCCAACTCATGACTCAGCCTGGCCAGCCGGCCTCGGTGCAGCGCATCAGCCTGCGTCAGCTGATCCACATGTTGTTCCAGCTCTTGAAGCCTCTTCCAGAAGTCGTCCAGCTCTGTCCTATGGGGCAAAGAGCTCTCAAACCTCTCTGGGTACCTAAAGCCCCCCCAGCCCACCATGTGCACTTGCCTGGTGCCATCCTGCCGCTCAGACAGCTCCTGCAGGAGGGGGCTACTGGGGCTTCCCCCCTCGCCCAGCAGCCGCTCTGCATGCCCCAGGGCCTCCTCCAGTGCCCGCAGGCGGGGGCTGAGTGGGGCTGCAGACCCTCCTTCACGCAGCGCCCGCACCCGTGCCCCCAGGTGCTGCAGCCCATCCTGCAGGCTGCCCAGCACCGCATCCCAGCGCCCGAAGCAGGGGTGGCACGGTGAACAGTGAGGGAAGGCGGCCTGGTAGCCCCGCTGGCAGCGGTCGCAGCGCAGCCCCTCAAAGCCAGGCCGGCACTGGCACTGCCCGCTGGCTCGGTCGCACTGTGGGCTCTCGGCGCCCAGCGGCTCACACTCACAGGCTGTGGAGATGGGCACTGTCACAGCCTGGACTCTCTAGGGGCCCCTGTGTCCTCAGAGTGGCACCATGTCCCCTGGGCCACCCATGGTTCCAGGGTTCAATCACGTATCCAGGGTCCTCAGAGACTCATCTTGTCCCCATCCCATGTCCCCAGCATCTCATCATGTCCTCAGCATCCCACTATGGCTCCAGGTATGTCCCCATCCCCAGGGTTCCACCACATCCCCATGAGCTCATTATGTCCCTGAGGTCCTTCACATCCGCAGGATCCTCTCCATATCCCCAGGATCTCCCATGTACCCAAAATCTCACCCTATGTCCCCAGGACTCCCTATGTCACCAGGACCCCTTGTGTCCCCAAACCCTGTGTCCCCAAGACTCCTCCTTCCTCAAGGTTCCCATATTCCCAGGAACCCCCATGTGCCCAAAATCTCACCCCATGTCCCAACGGCACCCTGTATCCCCAAGACCCCTCCTTTCCTAGGGCCCCCACATCCCCATACACCCCACTGCCAGCCTCTGGGCCATGCTCCCACCTTGACACTCCAGCTCAGGGTCTCCCCAGTGATGCTCCTGGCACTGGGAACAGACACGGCCACCAAAGCCGAGGTGGCAGCGGCACTGCCCTGTGACCTGCAGTGAGATCAAGGTGCTCAGCTCACCCATTCTCACCCCTGGAGGATGCAGGACCCATGCTGGGATGCTCACCTCATCGCAGGTGGGGTGCGTGGCGTGCAGGGGATGGCATCCACAAGGCTCACAGCCCCCCGCCCCCCCCAGGTTCCAGAAGTTGGGTGCGCAGCGGTCACAGCTCCTGCCCACCACGTTGGGTCTGCAGGCGCAGGCTCCCGTGGCGCGGTCGCAGCTGCAGGTGCCAGCGGTGCAGTGGGCGGACAGCGTTCCCCGTGGGTCACAGCTGCAGCCTGCGGGCGGTGGGCAGCCACGTGGGGCATGGGGCTCAGCCCCGTGCCACCCCCAAACCCTGCATGCCCACAGCCCCTGCCCCACTCACGGCGGCAGCTGCGCTGCAGGGCATTGCCAAAATAGCCGGGCTGGCACTGGGCGCAGCGGGGCCCTGCGGTGTGGTACAGGCAGCGGCGACAGTGTCCTGTGTGCGGGTCACAGGCCCCCGGGTCACTGGTGTCAATGTTGTTGTTGCACTGGCAGGGCCGGCACACTCCTCCCTCCATCTCCGGTGCCCCGAAGTAGCCCGGGGAGCAGCGGTCGCAGCGGGGCCCTGTGGGACATGGGATGCGGGTGATAGAACCTCAGCCCCCTTGCTGGGGTCCCGCAGCATGGTGCCTGTCTGCCCCTCACCGGCGTATCCGGGTGCGCACAGGCATACAATGTGGTGGGTCTCCTCATCGGCGTGGCAGGCGCTCCCGTGGTAGTGCCGTGTGCCAGGATAGCCAGGACAGGGACAGGGGCGGCACTGCTGCCCTGAGCCCAGCACTGGGTCTCCGTAGTAACCATCCTGGCACCTGCAAGGGAGTGAGGTCTCCCGTGTCCATCTCATCTATTTCATCAAATCCCATCCCATCCCATTAATCCTAACCTGTCCTATCCAGTCCCACCATTCCATTTTATTCCATCTCATCCCATCTCATCTCACTCCATCCCATCCCATCCCATCCTGATCCTATCTTACCCTATCTGATCCTACCCTGTCCCGTCCCATCCCGTCCCACCCCATCCCATCCTATGCCATCTCATCTCATCTCATCCCATCCATCTATTCTAATCTCACCCCATCCCATCCCATCTTATCCAATCCAAACCTATTCTATCCCATCCATCCCACCCCGTCTCACCCCACCCCATCGGTGCTGTAAGTACCACGCCATGCCATGCTGTGCCAAGCTGTCCCACCCACTCGTGCCCACCTCTCACAGTGCCGGCCGGTGGTGTGATCACGGCAGCGCAGGCAGCTGCCCGTCCGTGGGTCGCACTCCTCGGCGTGCCCATTGCACTGGCAGGGCCGGCAGGCGGGGAAGCCCCAGTGGCCCGGCTGGCAGCGGTCGCACTGCCGGCCCACAGTGCCCGGCTGGCACCGGCACTGCCCGCTGCCCGCGTCACACAGCTGGGACATGGAGCCCTCCGGGGAGCAGGCACAGGCTGTGGGATGGCACGACTCACGTCAGGGGGACTTCAAGCCAGAGAACAACCATCCCAGCAGGATGGACAGACAGACGGACAGACGGATCCCACCCCAGCATGCCTGACATGCCGGCAGACCCTGCTACTCACGGCTGCACCCCAGGGGTCCGAAGCCGTAGCTGCCGGGTGCGCAGCGGTCACAGCGACGGCCGAGGACGTGGGGCTTGCATTCACACTGCCCTGACAGCACCTGGCACACGCTGCTGCGGGAGCCCTGCGGGTCGCACTGGCAGGCTGCGGGGCAGCAGGGGTGTGGCTGGGGATGGGGATGCCATGCCACATGCTGCCACCATCCCCTGCCCTCTCCTGCACCAGGCGCTATCCAGCTTCGCTGCACCGAGCGTGGCTCTGTCGTAGCCCCCCACGCACCTACCCACTCACGGCCCCTCATCCCTGCAGCCCCCCACTCACGCAGAGCTCCGTCGTGCAGCATGGCTGAGACGCTGCAGATCAGGCGGGCGCAGGCTTCGGCCAGGGCGTGCGGTGGGGCCATGTGGAAAGCCTCCAGGCATCGGTAGCGCTCCAGCTCCTCGAGACGCTGCACCGCCTCCGCCGCTGCCCCATGGAAGCCCGGCAGCTCTGGCACACGTGGCAGCAGCACCAGCTGTGGGGCAGCAGGGAGGTGGTGGGGCTGCCCCAGGACCAGTCCCAACTCCATCAACATCCCCAGCCCCACTGATGTCCCCATTCCCATGCATGGCCCCATCCCATCAACATTTCCAACCTCATTCCCTGCCCCAGACCCAGCTGCAACCCCAACCCCACTGCTGTCTTCATCAATATCCCCTTCCACAGCCCCACTGGCATCTCAATCGCCTTCAGCATCTCCCTCTCCATTCCATCCCATCTCTGTCCACCATCCCATGTATGGTTTTCCCATTTCCCCACCAGCTGTGGGGTGTGCTGGGACCCCATTTACCGAGTCGATGAGGATGAAGGCACTGGGGTGGCGTTGGTTGACGCCGGCCCGCTGCAGCCGCACAGTTACCTCATACGGGGTACTGGGCTCGAAGCAGAAGGGCCGGGACAGCAGCACATACCTGTGCAAAGGAAGGCATTGGGGCACAGGGAGATGGCCAGGAGAATGCAGCAGGACCAGGCCACCTTCCTCATCCTGATTCCCTGACCTGTGTGGTAGGACTGTCCCTCTTCCCATTCCAGCCACATCCCATCCCCATCCCTCAGTTCTGGAAGTGTGGCAGTGTTGTCCTTCTCCCTGTCCGATCCTGTCTCCATCCTCATCCCCGACCCATCCTATCCCACCCCATTCCGAGTTCCATCTTCATTCCATCTCTTTATCTCATCCCATCCCATCCTTTCCTCATGCACATCTCCATCTTTATCCTGTCTGCATTCCCATCTCTATCCCCGGTTTCATCCCCATCTCCATCCCCAACCTCCTCCCTCTTCCCAACCCACCATCTCCACCTCGATTCCATCCCTATCCCATTCCCTGTCTCATCCCACCCCATCCTTTCCCCATCTCCATCCTTATCCAATCCCCTCCCACCCCATCCCACCTCTGGCTGTGGGGCAGACCCTCGTGGTACATCTGCTCAGAGGGCAGCAGGTTCCCGCAGCGGGGGCTGGTGGGCAGTGCCCTGGAGCTGACGCTCACCACAGCCTCCCAGTCCTCGGCTGACTGCAATGGGATGCGAGGGCCATCAGCACCGGCAGTGCTGTGTGGTGCACACCGGGGCCATCCCACAGCCACACTCACCTCGGGCTCATAGCGCAGCAGCAGCTCGTACTCCATGGGGTAGGGCACGTCGTCCACGTGGAATGTCAGCCCGGCCCCATCCCGCACGCGGGCAAACCCCAGTCCAGTCCACGTCACCATGCGCGTGTCCCCGTTCCGCAGCACTGGCTCCACGTCGGGCTGGGCACGGCACCGCACGGCTCAGCCCCAGCCCCTGGCTGTGCCCCACTGTGCCCCCTCCTCACCCCGGCGCTCACCTTGGGGGGCCGCTGGAGGCTGTGGCGTTGGGCTGCGCGGGGCTGGGGGGCACGGGGAGGGCTGCGCTGGGGCCGTGCGCGTGCCTTCCGCCCTGCAGGGTCCCCACTGCGGTGCTGGGGGCAGTCCTGGGGTACCTCTGCCCGCACAGTGCCCTGCAGGGATGGGGACAGCCATGCACAGGGATGGCCACGCATGGGGCATGGGGATAGCCATGCATGGAGCACAGGGATGGCCATACACGAGGCACGGGGCACCGTGGCAGCCCAGGCTGGGGACACTCACCGGGAGCTGGGGGTGGCTGGGCCCGTGGCCCGTGGCTTGCTCAGCCTCGTAGGTGTAGTGGTCAAGGGGTGCGCAGAAGAAGCCAGGCTGCACCTGGTCACACTGCCGGCCCATGAGGTGAGGGCGGCAGGGACAGGCCCCATCCTCCATGGAGCACCTGGGGAATGGCCCTCATCCATCTTTATGTCCGACTGTGCCTCACCCATCCCTCCCTGTCCCCATCCCTCCATCTCCAGGCACAGAGATCCCTCCTTCCACACCAATCTGTCTCCACTGTGAAGCCCTGTCCCCATCCCTCCAGCAATGGCCCCATCACTCCCATCCTGCCCTGTCCCCATCCCCATCCCTGTGCCCCCGTGCCCTGCTAGGCGGTACTGTGGGGCCTCACCGGTTGCTGTAGGCTCCCCCGAAGTCACAGGAGCAGGGCCGGCACCCCCCTACATCGTAGCTCAGGCCCCAGAACTCAGGCTGCAGTGAGATGGGAGAGACGGGGAGCAGGTGTGGGACCAGCCCAGCCCTGGGGGATGCCATGGGGCTTGTGAGAGCCAAGGCAGTGGAGTGCATTGTGGGGCCTGGGGCACTTACCACGCACTGGCTGCAGGAGCGCCCGGCCACAAAGCGCTTGCAGTAGCAGTCCCCGCTGATGGGGTCACAGGGGGAGCTGCCCGCCACCGTGCCCCGTGGGTCGCACCGGCACGCTGCCCCCAGCACACACACAGATGGGGGGCTGGCACACAGCACCGCAGCCCAGCACAGCCCCCCAGTGCACCCAGTGGTGTTCAAACAGCAGCCCCACAACTCTCCCTCCTTGTCCCATGGCTTTGAGTCTCCCTTGCACTCATCCCCCCTTCACAAACCCCCTCCCTCTCTTTCCACCTCCAACTGTCCATGCCCATCCTACTTCCATCCCCATCATCCCCTCCCCATTGCTTCATCACCCACTCATCCAGCTCCACCCTTCCATCCCCATCCCCAATCCTCCAGCCCAATCCTTCCATCCCCATCCCTGCATCCCTTATCCTTTCATCCATTTCTCTTCACCTCATTCCTTCATCTCCATTCTTCTTCAGTCCCCACCCCCCCAACCCCATTGCTACATCCCTAACCCATCCAGCTCCACACTTCCATCTCCAGCCTCAACCCTCCAACTCAGACCTTCAATCTCCATTCCTTCATCCCCATCCCTACTCTTCCATTCTCATTCCCATTCCTCCACTCCCATCCCTACCCCTGCATCTCCATTCCCATTCCTCCAACTCCATCCCCATCCCCATCACTTCCATTCCTTCATCTCCGTCCCTCCATCCCTACTGCATCACCACTCATTCAGCTCCACCCTCCATGTCCTTCCCCAATCCCATGCCTTCATCCCCATCCCTCCATCCCCACTCCCAGTTCCTTCATTCCCATCCCTCTTTCCCCATTCCCATTCCACCATCGCCATCCCCATTCCTTTCATCCTTTCATCTCCATCCTTTCACCCCCATTCCTTCACCCATCTTCCTCCATCCCCACCCCCATTCCTCCACCCCCACATCCATCCCCACCAAAACCCTCCATCCCCGCAGCCCATGCCCACCCCAGCCCCAGCTCACGCTGGCAGCCCTGAGGGTCTCCCTGGCTGAGGCCGTAGGCTCCGTGCTGGCAGCGGTCGCAGCGTGGCCCAGCCACATTCTCCTTGCAGCGGCACTGCCCCGCGATCATGCCCAGCGCCACATCCGTGTGCGCGTCGCAGGCACCGCCATCCAGCGATCCCGCCGGGTCACAGTCACATGCTGTGGGGACATCGTGGCAGCTGGGGCAGGTGGCACCGCGGGACATGGGGCTGGGGGCAACAGGGCTGGGGGCACTCACGGACGCAGGCGGTGGGGGCACGGATATCAGAGCGTGGGTGCCGGTAGTAGAAGGGCTTGCAGAGGTGGCAGCGGCGGCCCATGGTGTTGTGCTGGCAGCCATCGCACACGGCCCCGCTGGTGTTCCCGGTGGCCAGGAACACGGCCATGTCGAAGTGGCAGCGCCGCGAGTGCTCGTTGCAGTCGCACCCTGTGAGGATGGCACCCCTGGTACCCAACCCCAACCCGCTGCATGCAAGACCCCAAACCCCGGCACGCGGTGCAGGACCCCGTGGCCCGGCGCCGTGCTGGCTGCGGGTGCGTGGCACTCACGGCGGCAGGCGTTGGTGCTGGAGCCCTCAGCCGGGCGCCAGGGCAGCTCATGGTAGAAGTCCTCGCAGCGCTCACAGTTCAGCCCCTGTGTGTGGTGCTTGCAGACGCAGCGCCCGTGGATCTAGGGGAGAGCATCTGGGTCAGCCCAGCCCGTCACCCTGTGCAAGGCCGTGCCGTGCCGCATCTCACCATGCCGGGGACAGATGGCGGAGCACCAGGTGCAGGGGCACACTCAGCGGCGTGGCCATGGCAGAAGCAGCTCCCGCGCAGCACCAGCTCGTCCACAGCATAGTAGTATTTGTGCAGCACCTCCCGCCGTGAGTCCAGCAGGTTGTCCCCCAGCGTGTGCAGCTTGGTGAGGTTCACCCGCAGGTTGGTGACACGCAGCAGCTCTGGGTAGCACAGGAGGCACCATCAGTGCTTGCCATGCTGCCCCAGAGCACCACTTCCCACCCCCATGGACACACACCCTGGATGTCGGGGCTGTATGGGTCCACCACCGGGATGGAGGGGTCCAGCACCTTGAAGATGACCTGGAGGTGGGATGTAGCATGTCAGCGCATCCCCCATCCCAATCCCCTTGCACCCCCCCAGCCCCACGCACCTCGCCGTGGCTGGAGGGCTCGATCTCGGAATAACGCTGCTCACACAGCACCTCGCCCATGTGCCCTGAAGGGTGTGTGGGGATGCCAGGGAAGAGCTTGGAGCAGTTGTAGGCGAAGTAGCGGTACACCTTCCAGCTGCGGCCAAAGTCGGCCGAGCGCTCCACCAGCATGGCTGCGGGGCGGAAGGTCTGTGGGGCACACAGAGGGATGGGAGCACACGGAGGGATAGAGACCGGTGGGTCATGGGGGTCACGCCATCCCACTGTGCCCTGTGTGCCCACCTTGAAGGTCATGATGAGGTGCGTGAAGTGGAACTCGCCCTCCAGGTCCAGCTGGATGCTGACGTGCTCCACGCCTGCAGGGATGGATGGTGGTGGCTAAGGCACGCAGCCCACGGGGGGACACACGCGTGGGGCTGCCATGCTCTCACCGTTCTCCGACTGCCACCAGCTCCTCTTGCTGTGGGGGCCGTGCAGGTAGATGACGTTCTCGATGCGGTGGCTCTCGCGCAGGGCTGGGTCTCGTGAGTCGCAGGTGAAGCATTTCTCAGAGTCCTGCACAGGGAGCATCAGTCACCCTGGGGGCTGCACCAGCACGTGGTGCCATGCTGTGCTGTGCCGTGCCGCAGGCTCACCTGGAGGTGGCTGACGATGCAGTACTCCTGGGGCCCCTGCATCCCGCAGGTGGACGAGGCGCTGAGCTGCCGGGCTCTCCCCACCAGCAGGTTGCCTGTGGCCGGGTAGCAGCTGCCGCGGGCACAGCCCTGGGATGGATCCGGCTCTTCCCAGCCCCCCGCTGCTGGCACCGCCGCTGCACAGAGCGCAGGGGCTGGGGGGGCTGTGCCATGACCCCACACCCCATAGCCCTGTGCTTCTCCACCCCCATCCCGCCCCATCCCCACATCCTGACCCACTGATGCAGCACAAAGCTCCGTGACCCAGAAAGGTGCTGCCAGCGCGGCTGTGGCCTCGTGACCGGGGGGCAGGGAGAGGGGCCGGGAGGGCAGTGCCAGCAAGTGGGGTGCTGGGCTGGGGGCTGCTAGCAGGAGGGGCTGGGGAGGGGGAGTGTGAGTGCTGCGGGTACTGCTGGTACCCGGCTCATGGAGCAGTGCCAGGGGGAGCCGGGAGCCAGGTCAGGTGCTCGCTAATCCTGCAGGGCTCAGTGCAGCCCAGATTCCTCGCTGGGATTTGTAGCACTTGGGCCCTCACCGCATCAGCACAGCCCTGTGACCCACAGCCTCCACGCAGGGCAGTGGTCCTGGGGCCACCACAGCCCCGGGCACTGTGGGAGCAGCACTTACCCAGGAGGAGAGCGAGCACCAGGACATCCATGGGCAGCGGCGGGCCCTGCCTGGGGAGCACAGATATGGGGTTGCAGCGTGAGGCAGCACTGCCCGAGCCTCTCCCAGCCCCGTGCACAGAGCACCCATCTCATAGCCATGTCCCCAGCCCCATGGTTGTGCCCCCACACCTCATTCTGCGGCCCAGGGAACACCCGTCCCTGCCTCCGTGTCCTGCTCTAGCACCGGTGTCCCCATTGGATCCCAGCGCTGGACCAGGGACACTTGGGAACAAGAGCCAGCAGGGCCAGAGCAGGCCAGGCAAGAACATCCTGCAGCTGGCCGGGGTCCTGCTGTTAAATTTAGGCTTGAGTTGCCTGTTGTGCTCTCTTCTCTGCCGTCACCGCCTGTTTCCAACCTTGCAAGCACCGCTGGATCAAAGCCTGACCCCGCGCCGCCCCAGCACAGCCTTCCTGTCCCCGCATGCAGCCAGCCAGGGCTGGGGGACGCCATGGGCCCATCCCAGCCGGACACCCGCGCTCTGCCCGGCGCCGGTCCCGCTCGATGTTGTGCCAATGGGCAGGAGAGGCAGTGCCAAGCAGTCCCCCAGCCCCGACCCCTGGCCCCGCAGTACCTGGGTGGTGCAGCGATGTGCGGGGCTGGAGGTGAGGGCCCACTGCCCCGATCCGGGCACGCAGAACTGAGCCGGGGCGACGGGAGACGATGGGAAAGCGGGCGGCTGTCCGGCCCCCCCGCGCACACACAGACACACACGATTCTTATTCAAATGCGCTGCCCACTGAATGGGACGGCGGTCTCCAGGCTACGGGAATGTCACTGCCGATTCCTTCTGCCTGGAGGCCCTCGCCGCCCGCCCATGGGGCTGTGGGGCCAGGCCTGGCCGCGCGGCCCAGCCAGGCGTCGGCAGCCCAGGCACGCCCCGGTGCCAACAAAGGCGCCTCGAGAGGCTGCTGGCTCTGCCTCCACGGGGGCAAGCCAAGGCCCCATAACCTCCCCGCCTGGGGATGCCGCGCGGCACCGCCCGGGCTCAGCACTGGGGCTGTGCTGGGTGCGGGCAGGCACCCGGCCCTCCCCGTGGATGCGGGGCTCGCTGGGCGAAGTCCGGCCCGCACCCACCCTGGGCCGTGGGAGCATGCAGCCCATCTCCACGAGGACCCCGCGGCCCCGTTCCTCACGTGCTGTGCCGTGCTGGCTGCCCGCGCCCAGCTGCAAGGCCACACCGCGCCCCGGGGCCCTGCGGCCGCTCCTACCTGTGCACGTGGGGCCGGCGGCCTGGGCAGGTGGCCGTGCCCTCTGGGGGCTGCGAGCGGAGCCGGCACGGCCCCGCCGGGCTCGGCCGCTTGTTCCTGGAGGAGGGCGGCCGGCGCCTGTCTCCTCCTCCGTGCGCCGTGCCAGGGAGGGAGGGCCCTGCCTGCGCCGAGGTGCACCAAGGTGAGGCGCAGGCCGGGTGCCAGGCAGCGGTGGCCCACGCACGGCTCAGCCATGCCCGGTCGCGTGGCACCGTCAGCACATGCCATGGCTGGGACTCGCCGTGCAGCGCGTGGGCACCCCATGCCTGTGCAGGGCGCATCTCCGGGAGCAGAACATGGGCCCCGGGGCGGCACGCTTCCCCACACCTCCCTGCATGACAAACCCTGCTCCGCAAGTGCTGCCGTGCCCTAAGCCAGCCCCACTCACCCCATGCCCGCCGGCACCGCCTGGGATCCCTGAGACTGCTCGAGCCCAACAAAGTCCTCACTGTCACACGGTGCCTTTTATTAGCCAAGGCTGAAGGAAGGAAGAGGACCCGCGTGCTTGCACCAAGGCCGTGCTCTGGCTGCACGCCGCTGAGCAGGGAGGCAGGAAGGTAGCACAGCCCCCAGGGCCCGGCAGCACTCACCGTGCCCCAGTGCAGCTCATCCCCTACACCTCGTCCAGGCAAGGGATGCCGGGGCTCAGGGCAGGGTGGGTGCGCAGCCCCGTGGCCAGGCACTGCGCAGGGGAAGCTCGGAGGAAGGGAAGGGCCGTGCTGAGCAAGGCTCCCATGGCAGTGACCGGGCACCGACCTTGGCTTTGACGAGGTAATGGGAAAGCTGGGAGGAGATGAGCTGATAAAGAGCCATTAGCACAGGCCAGTATGTCCGTACCGACAGGATCTTGCCAAGCACGTCTTATTTGCTTTGGGGAGATCGCCAGTGGCCTGATAAAAGTGGCTGTAACAGGATCTCTGGCCTTGGAAAAGGGAGAGGGAGGGATCCTCAGACCCTCCTGAGGATCCGAGCAGCCAGCAGTGCTCTTAGGCCACATCCCCTGCCCCCTAAGGCTGCTGACTTCCCACCCACAGCAGCTTGTGCTTGGAGGATGACACAGGTGGGGGTAGCGAGCTCGGCTCCGCTCCTGCAGCGCAGAGCCGGCGTGCAGCGCAGCCTCCCACGCCCGGCCAGTCCCGCTGGACCGACTTCAGTGCGCGCAGAGGGCGGCTGACGCTTCCCTGAACATCCTCAGCGAACACAGCTGCTTAACCTCTTCCCTGCCCAAGGACTTTGCTCGGGCACCCTGCGTGTCACAGGGGCTGACTCACCCTGGCGCTGCAGCTCGCCGCTCTCGGGGCAGCTCCCAGCTGTTCCTGGTGCACCGGGAGGGGCTGGCGCTCGGCGGGGCCGTGGTCCCACCACTGTTAGTGCTGGGTCAGCGCACCGATGGCCCGGCGGGACAAACGCAGCCGGATCACACGGCAGCAAACAATGGCATTGCTGTTGAATTAGCCAGCAGAAAGGGATCCCAAGGGAAGCGGGAGGGGGGCAGGCAAGCAGGACCTGGCAGAGCGCCCACAGCGCAGCGCCGACCCGGGAACTAACCTGGAATGCAGATTTGTGCCAGTTTATACCAGCGTGGCACCAGTGCTACTTGTCTGGAGCATCTCCCATCCCGAGGCAGGCATTCCTTCGTAGCATTTGGGTGACCCCGCAGCTCACTGGGGTGCACGGGTGTGCGTAAGTGGAACAGAGCAGCAGCGGCACGCTGCCAGGCAGAGCACAGCCACCCCGTGGGCTCGGAGCTGCAGCACCGGCTGGCAGGGACCAAAGAAAAGCCGGACACGCCGGGTGGTTCTGAGCACCATTTTACTGAAGGGCTGGACACCTGCTAGGACTTCATAACAAAAGTTCATTTCATTTAAGAAAAAAGACAGTCTGTTTTTTGTCCTGTTCCCTCCTAAGAGTGGAATAATACTAATGCTGTCTTTTCACTAAACAATGCCATTCCAAAATATACAACACTGAGTGTGGAGCAGCCCAGCCTCATATTAAACATTAAATATACCTTCAGAAACATTCTACACAAACAAATGAAACAGTAAAAAGTTCACTCAAGAACAAGATGGTCGGTTGTCGTGAGTTCACCATACAAAAGTTTGTTGCGTGCCCAGCCGTGGGGACGAGGCAGCGGCACCAGCAGCCTGAGCACAGCTCCCAGTGTCACTCGGGGTTCCCGAATGTTGGGGACCGTCGGTGGCCGAGCTGGTGGCACCAGTCCTGGCTGGAGCAGGGTGGCTGCGCTGTGCCATGCCGTGGAGGTGGTTCTCTCAGAGGTGATGTTTGGAGAAGGAGCTCCTGTGGCCAGGCAGCACTGAGCCACACCCCCACATCCCTGCTGTGCCCTGCTCCAGGAGTAACATTTCCCAGCGATGCCGCACTGGGAACCATGAGGAGGGAATGTCATTACACCACACACTGCGTCTTCCCCGACACAGATGCTAGGGCTGGCTTCATCCCGTGCCAGGCCTCGATGGGGGACGGGGGCACACTCCCAAAGCCCTGCTTTGCAGGAAGTTTTAGGGGTAGCTCTGCAGCACCCACTTTTTTACAACAGCACCACGTGCCTCACTGTCTGTGGGAATCACCAGACTCTCACAGGGGCTGCCTGTAGCTACAGGAACCAGAAGGGCTAATTAAGACAACAAGGAGAGAGTCCCAGAGGATAATAAGGCCTTCAAGGGACTCCCCAGGGGCAAGGCCTAATCATCCCCTCAGGGGAAGTCATTTCAGATGCTCACTCTCCCTGCCAGCACTTCCAGAGGGCAGCAGGCACCAGGGGAGCTCGGGAAGCAGCTGTGCCTTCCTCACGGCCCCACAGCTCAGCAGCTCATGGAGGACAGGAGCAGGGCTGGCCTCACCCCCACAGGGTCCTGCAGACCCCGCAGCTCCCGTGCCCAGCATCGTGCTGCTGGCTGGGAAGTGGAGGCTCTGCAGCTGGGGGTGCAGAACAGAACAGAGCCCAGGAAGTGCTGTGGGGACACTGCAGACGTGGCTCCCTTGCCCTGAAGATCTCTTCTGGCAGCAGAAGCAGAAGCTGGCTGGTCAGGCACTGCTGGCACCTTTGGTTTCCCCAGATCCCAGCTTCTGCTTCTGCCCCAGAGATCCTTTGCCTTCTGAAGCAAGTCGAGGGGTCCAGCCTCAGCACTACTGCTTTGCAGGCAGCACAGTGCAGGAATGTCACATCTACAGAAGCTCAGCCATGGCTGACAGCCACGAGCACTGCCTCACGCACAGCCCAGGAGCTCTGTCCTCAGATGGTCTCAGCCTGCCCAGCTGACAAGGCAAAGGGCCATTCCCATCCAACCCAGTGCTGCTCTGAGGACTCCCCAGCACACCTCTCCATGCTGAAACACCACCGACAGGCTACAAAACAGGAGTAACAAAATAATCCCTTATCTTGCAGAAAAGTGCTTATGAAATTCTGTACAAGGACACTACTGCAGCTGGCACTCAGGGGGAAAGCAAAGAGTTTGGAAGCAGCAGTGCCACTCTACATGGCTTGCAGGGAAGAGGCCAAGGAGAAACTTCTCCAGCTGAAAGCAGCGGCAGAAGGTGAAATCTGATCACAGTGCACATGAGCTTTAAAACATTTCTACCAATTAACACAGTGATTTCAGCCTGGTGTCTGATGTCTGCTCCCCACTGTACAAGCTGCTCTCCCCAAGGACCTCAGTGACAGACATCTGAAGCATGCAGGAAGCTCACAGACCTTGTCTGGCGGAAGCGAAGCATAAACTCTTGCTTCTTGGCAGCTGAATAAAAGAAAACATGATTTCCACAAACTCAGTCTGAAGAACAGCCCTTTGACCGCTGCCTGAATTGTTACTAGAAGTGACAGTGGCAGAAATCCACGTGGTAAAAGCATTCCTTAGAGAGTCTCCACAGCTCTCGGCTGTCACGGTGCCCAGGAACAGCACAGGCCAGGTTAGGCACTTGGATGAATTCAAAGTGACTAATACAGAAGCAGGTCTGAGCGACCTGCATACGGCATGCTCAGCAGAAACCAGGGCACTCCAGGCAGTGTATTTTCCACACGCCGCGCAGCCGGCACTGCTGCAAGTCCCTGGAAGGCATACGATCCAATCGCTGCCACAGAACACACAGGGTGGAAGTGACCTCTGGAGATCTCTGGTAGGGCCAAGGGGTTTGATAGCCCCCGCCCTTCCCGAAGCACCAGGCAGCCGTGTGTACAATGTGAGATGAAGGACGGCAGAGCCACGCACAGACGGGCTGTGGGGAGCCCGCCGGCCAACACCGCGTGCACCAGGAAGTAACCGCCAGGCAGCACTGGCTGACATTGGCACCAGAGGCCACAAAGGCCCCCTGTGAATAATGAGCTGCCGTTCTTCCAGCCAAGTTCCAAACTCATCTGTGATGGGGAAGAGGAGACATCAGGATGGCAGAGACCTGGTGTGAATTATGTGAATTCAGCAAACGCAATGCAAGCCCGAGAGCTCCAGCATGACCCTGCAAGCTCAGGGCCTGGAGCTCCGTGCCACAGAAACGCTGACAGAGGCAGGACTGACCACCTGCAGGTCCCCGAGCACAGTGTTACAGGGTGCTCTCTTCCCTCGCAGGATCCCGTGATGCGGTCCTAGCACAAAGCACTCCCAGCAGAGCAGAGCTCGCACTGGTGGCTGGGGAAGGATGTTGGGCAAGACAATGTCTCTACCCGGCTCAGTGCCTGGAAAGGTGGGGCAGGGGTGGTGTGCTCTGCATGGTGTGCAGTGCAGCACAAGGCAAGCCCTCAGCTGGCACAGACTCAAAGCGTGAAATAAGAGGTGACAGAAGAGTGGGGAAGCAGAGAGCAGCGCAGCAGAGGAAGAAATACAAGGAAGGTGAGGGATGCATCAGACAGCTGGCTTTAGGTGCTTGGCTTCCTGCTGACGCTGGAGGAAAAGCAATGCCCCCCTGAATTCAGCCCTGTGGATAAGCAACTGCTTTTCCCACTGGAGCCGCAGCGCTCTGCTAGGAGATCTCGTGCTGCACAAAGAAGCTCCAGGACAGCTCTCGGTGTCCTTATATGGGGCTGGGAACAGAGGAGCCACGAGAGCAGCGATACCACAGAGCCCTCCCTGGGACACTGCCAGAACGAGAAACTCCAGCACAGGACTTTGAGACCTGGCATTTGAGAGCGTGGGAATGAGAAAGGTCTGAAGGGGTGGGAACAAAAGGGACAAAGTAATTTTTGGCCAGTTAGCAGTGATGGAGGGTTCCTGTTCATCCAGGATCATGTCAGGAAAGGGAACTCTCTGCCAGGGCATTTCAAAATACAAGAGAAAACATTCCTCCTGCTCTGCAGCCAACCAGCGGCATTCACAGGTCAGTCTTGAACACTGCAAGTTATAATCTCTGACAGCAGGTCGGCTGTGTGCAGTCAGACTGCCCAGAAGCTGAGCGCGTGATTCAGGGCCAGCCATCATCTCCTGACGGTGAGAGCAGGCTGAGCCCGAGCTGTGCTCCAGGACACCAGCTCCTCCACCCTCTCACTCCCTAGTGAAACTCCTTTCTCCTCTCCCTGCCTCAGTTTTGCTCTCTGAGCGGGGGATCAGACACCAACGCCTTTTATTAAGCACTGAAATCCAGACAGGTGCTAGAGAAGAGCTGACACGTAAGAAGCTGTGGCTTCCCAGCAGAGCTCATCCCTTCAACCAATGTCGCCAGAGATTACGAGGTCAGACAATCAGTATTTTGAGCTGGTGAGAGAATGAGTGGATTACCAGCCCGCTGCTGCAGAGACCTGAACGCAGCAGGGCACGCAGCCAGGCTTGCAAACAGCCAGGCACTACTCCCTCTCCCCAAGCTCCCAGACTGCCGTGCCCCATTGAGATCCCATCACCAGTTGTGTGTACATCCCCACGTGCCGTCCCTACGGGTGCTGAGCTTCCAGACCCGAGCTTGCCCCAGCACAGGCAGCAGCACAGCCCACTGGCAGTGGTTTGCGGTGCTCCTAGGGACCAGCAGAACCTTCACCGAGCTGTCAGACCTGCCACACACCTTCTGTCACCATCCTAGAGGTTGGCAAAGCTGCTATCCATCACTACACACTGATTCTCCCACCTACTGCTTCATCGCCACAAACTAACAGACATTCCCATGAACTCTCCACACTTAAGTGCTGGTATATACCCTTCAACACTTCATCTTTTCTGCTGTGATTCAGGCTCACAGATGCCTCTGAACTCTGGGACAGGTGGGCTTTATCTAATACATTCAAACACAGCGAACGTCTTCTCTACCAACACCTAGAACCTGCTCCTGACATGTCCAGCAACAGCAGCTACAGCGTGGGCAGGGCACTTTAAGCAACTCTGATCAACAACTCCAGCCCTAAGGCTGTAACAGTCATAGCTCATTTTCTACCTTTGCAACAGAGGTACAAGAGGGAGGAACAACACCGGGCTCCAGTAGAATCGCTCTTTGGAGGCAAACCCCCTAAATGAGCTCAGAGCTTCTGCTACAGTGAATAGAGGAGGCACCCAGAAACATCCAGCAGACTTGCAAGCAACAGCCCGGTAGCTCTCCCTTACTTTTAGGCAGAGGTAACACCAGAAGTATGATCTTGATGATAAAAAAAGTACGATAGTACCAACTATCAGCTGGTAATTCTCCAAATTGCTTGGCATTTTCAAGTGGTTATAACTCTGCCTGCTTCTGAGCTGTCCCAAGAGCGCCCAGAACAGACTGTCACAACACTGAAACACAATGAAATCCTAGCACCTTCAACAAAAGACTGGCTGATGGGAAGGGGGAACAAAAGCTATCAAACCCAATCCCGGAGGGATGGAGGAAGTGCATCTTCCCGCAGTTCCTGGGCTATATGCACATATATGGATATATAGATAATAAAGTTATAAAATTTGATCAAAATAAAACCAGTAAATGTACAGCTTGAAAAAGAGCAATATCACAGTGCATCCATGTCATGAGAAAGTCTTGTGTTCTGACCCTGCAATGAGAGCACAGCCTGCCACATTTAAAAGAGAGATCAGAGAAAGTGAGCGCTCTGACCTGCTCGGCTCACGGTGGGCCAAAGGCACCAGCCTGTATTCCAAAACACGGTTTGTACTTGTGCAGCCAGTTCTGCATAGTCATGGTGGTGGGCAGCCAGAAGCAGCACGGGAGCAGGCTGCTCTGTCTGCAGGTTAGTCGATGTACAGTCACAAGACACCAGAAATCCAAAGTTGCTCTTAAAACTTCACCACGCTCTGGTGCCAGGATCATATTTACTTACAAAAAAGTGACCAAGTGAAGAAACTCAGGGGACGCTGTGAGAGTGGGACAAGGGCTGAATTCGGATCACAGGGGACAGGTTGACTCTAAGAATCTTCTGTGCTCTCCTTCTCACTTCATCATCGGAAGAAGAGTTGCCCACCTTGATGGCCCAAAATTTCAGCAGGTTCAAAGTGCTCCGAGCCCGTCGAGACTTATTTTGGACAGGAATGGATTTTGATTTCTTTCTCTGTGGTGCATCTCTCGCCTCTGCAACTCTTTTCCTCTTCTTCCCAGCAGTCTCCTGGTAAGTGCTGCTATCCTTCCACTCCACTCTCCCCACCAGAGCTTCCTTAGCTTTGATTTTCAAGACCTTGGACTGTGGTGCTGTGGTGCAGCCTTGGGAGGAGCTGCCTGTGATTCTTCCGTTCAGGACTCCTGAGGCTTTGCAAGCATTGCTCTCCTGCAGCACTCCACCCTTGAGTCCCTTCAGAAGATTTAAAGCGAGGGTGGCAGAATCCGGTGCTTTCTTTACCACACGCTTACATCGCTTGCCTTCTCTTATTTTAGTGGTCTTGCCTGAAGAAAATTGCCTTGTCTGGCTCGAAACCTTGAGGAGTTTAAGGTCCGAGGGTGAGACCCCAAGAGGCCCTCGTGTGTACTTGGATTCCAAACAGGATGTTGGGGTTTTCAGTGGCACCAGAGCTTCCAGAACCACAGACAGCCTCACCGCCGGATACACATCAGGATACATGCTTGCAGGAAAGCCCACTGCTGAGGCCTTGGACTTGCCTGACCTGGTCTGCTTAAAGGAGTTCAGCAGCAAATTTGTGGAATTACCTTTAGAGGCTGGCGGAGAGGAGACTTTAGAAGAGTTCACAGAAACGCTGGCGGGTGAAGCAGTCACTCTTGCCATGGCTGCAGTGCTTCTAGCTGGAGTCTTAGGGGGGCTGGAGGTGGTGGCAGCAGTGCAGCTGTGCGGTGTGCTCCCTTTTGCTTGGCTAGGTGTGTCTGCTGTGCATGAGCTGTACCCATACACATCCTTGCTCCTCAGAATTGTGGGCTGGAAGCCCTCTTCCTTGAGGCCCTGAATAAAGGCCACCAGCTGGGTTTCTGTGTCTGAAAGGTCCTTGGACATGGGGTTGAAGACTCGGAGGGCTTCCTCCAGCACTTTTTGTCCCGCAGAGTAAATTCTTGACCAGGAATGGACAGCTTTTTCTTCCACATTGTTCACTGCAATATTCATGGCATTAGGCAATCGGGTGCTTCAAAATTACTGGAAAAACAACTCTAGGCACCTCAAAGGGAGAGAGAAGATAGTTAGCTGGCAGCAACTGAAATCATCTCACATTTTTAAGTGGGGACCTGAAACCATTAAGCCTAGAATTTTGCTACTCACAGGCATCAGGTTGGAATCTGTGCACAACTCCAGCTAGCAGCAAAAAACACTCCGTCACTGATTTATCTCTGCAGTAAAACTAAAACACATCTCACAGAAATACACTCAATCTAAACAAAGATTTCAGACAATCCCATCCAACCCATCCCAAGATGAACAGTTCCAGCAGTTAACTTAGTGACATCCACAGCTTTTTTCCACTTTGAGTTTGATACGACCCAGAATCTGGTACCCAGATCTCATTTTTCCTCTGTAAAGCAACCTTTCATTTAAGCTTTTCCCTGTGTACATACTGAGAACAGGACCGTGCCATGTTGACACTCTCACTGATGAACTAAGTAGCTCGAGCATCTCGACGCTAACCCTGTGTCACATTCAATTTTTCAGCTTTCTAACTGATTCTGCCCAAAAAAGGATTGAGTCCTTTCCAAATCTGCAGCATCCTTCTGCAACACTGACAGCAGAGCTGGAGGCTATTTCAGCCACGCTTCAGTGATGCTGAACATCAGGGCAACACAATGCCACTCCTTGCTGTCCCTGTGTTTCAGCCACAGTCTACAACTTGCTGTCCCAGCAAACTGCTGTCGATCCAAGGACGTTCGCTGCCAAGTGAGGAAGTGGGAAGTTCAAGTGGAGTGCCACGCAGGAAACGGATATCAGCAGGCCATGTGCACAACGGTCAGAAGTACAACACTCAGATCTCACTTAGTGGCACTAAGCAGCTGCAACAAGAGCACCAATTCTGGCTCACAAAACAAAAACAAAAAAAATGGATACCAAAGAGCAGGGTGGGATTTTGTGATGCGACTAGGAGAACTCAAACTCTCGCACTGAGCTGGCTGCCCAGCCAACACCTCAGCTGGAAGCAAAAATCCGTAGCATTGTTCTCAAAATAGTGAGGAGTCAGAGAACAATTTTTTCAGGGACATGCTGAAGGTGTGGGAGGCACCAGAGCAGAGGGCAGTATGCAGATAAGAGAGCTGGAAAAATGAGCACTTGAGGCAGCAGAGTGAGGAACTGCTCATAGCCTGGGTTCTTCCCAGAGTGCAGCTGCACCGCAGGGCTGGGCAGCTCCCGCAGACAGGGAAAATACACAAACCCGCAGTTTAGTATCAGCCAAAAGTAGACAGAGGAGGGGAAGCACAGGTCAGCGAGGGGCTAAGAGCCACCACATGACAGACTAATCCATGTCAAGTGTTCTGCAGACGTCACAGCAGAAGAGGGATTTGGAGGAGGATCATGCAGTCACTTTGCAACACCCAGGATACCTCCCACAGGCGAGGAGGGAAGCGCTCGGACAGGGCTGAGGCTGGTGCCAGCGCCCAGCAGCAAGGTTTGCCATTTCCGTAATGACCAAGCAGCAGCAGGCACTGTGAAGCCAGCGAGGACAGAGAGTTTAATCCTGACCTGGTAGAGAGGGAGAAGCCAGCAGAGAACCACAACTAACAATACACTCTTAACAGGCTGCAAAATTCATAATCTTCTTCTGAGAACTTCAGGCTGCACTGAGCCCAGGGGCAGCCAGGACACCTGGGCAGGTATTTTGGTGTCCAACAGCAGTGTGCAGTCCAGTGTTCATTGCCACATGGACAGAACATCTCAACATCCATCCACACGGCCTTGCTTTGTGCAGTGCAAGTCGCAGTGTGCACGATGGCCCACCCAAAAGCAAGGCTGTTCACTTGGTTCCCTACCCAGGGACATGTCCTAACAAAAGTGCCCAATGGCCACAGCCGCTGATGTGGCTGCCCTGCAAGCAAGGTGCTCTGCTATCCCAGGAGCAGAGCGATAGCAGAGGCAAAGCCTAGAGGCCTCGAGGGGCCCAGGGGCAGCTGTCAGCAGGGCAAGGCCAGGCCAGGCCGTGCCCCGGGAGCTCTGCAGGGCCGCCCACGGAGTGCACATAGGGCGGGCAGGCTCTCGGCGCTGCCTCCCTTCGGTAGCGAGACGATGCCCGTTCCCCGGGCCCGTCCCTCGGTTCCTCACATCCTCCCTCGGCCTGGCGGGACCCGGGACCGTGCGCCCTCGGCCCAACCGGCTGGAGGAGCCCGGTGCGGGCAGCCCCGCCGAGTATCGGTGCTCTCCCCGGGGGGCTGCGGGGAGGTGATTGGTGCAGACAGCGGGTGCGGCCCCGAGCCGGCTCCCGGCACCCGGAGGGGGCGGAGACCGGGGCGGGGCCCGCAGAGCTGCGGCTCCGCCTCCAGCACCCGGAAGGCGCTCCCCGCCGGGGCGGCTCGGCAGTGCCCCCGCCCGGGAGCGCGGGACTCGGGCACCGCCGGCCCCAACCTACCGGCCGCCGCCAGACCCGCACCCGCCGCTGCGCCGCACTCTCCGCTCCAACATGGCCGCCCGCGGAGCGCCGGAAACACCGCTCAGTTCCGCTTCCGGTCCGTGGCCACGCCCATCGCGCTGACAGCAGGGGGTCGGCCACGCCCACCGCGCGGAGCCCCCCCCTCGGCCACGCCCCCGTCGACCCCTGAGCGCGGTGTTCGCGGCAACGGCGGCCCCGGGAGGGTTCGGCAGGGGGCGCCGCGGGGGCGGTTGCGGAGGGCGGAAGCGGCGCCGTTTCCAGGCAACCGGCCCCGTGTCGCCGGTTCCGGTGCCGACAGCGGGGCCATGAGCGGGCGGGCGGGGCGGCGGAGGCTGGTGCTGCACGTGGACCTGAACAACACGGTGGTGGCGGCGGACGCGGTGTCGGGGCAGGGCCCGCGGGAGGCGCTGAACGTCTTCCTCAGCACGGCCACCTGGGGCCGGGAAGGGGCTGACGGTGAGCGCCGGGATCGAGGGCCGAGGGCTGGGGGCCGGGGTCAGGGGTCAGGGATGGGACTAAGGGGTCAGGGCTGCAGCTGGGGCCGGGATCGGGGAGCCAGGGCCGGACAGGGGCTGGGGAACCCGGGCCGTACCTGCGCGGGGCTGGTGGGCAGCCAATGAGCATCTTTCTCTCTTGCAGGTGAATGGCAGTGGATGAGTGACCGCCCCTCGCTGCGAGCCCCCTGCCCCGGAGCCATCAGCTACTACTGTCGCTACGGCCGCAACCAGGCCTTCACTGAATCCGGCCCCGGCCAGCGCTTCAGCAGCCTCCACGCACAGAACCTGCAGCTGCTGGAGTGGCCGGGTGAGCCCCACCAGGAGCTCTCCGTGCAGGATGGGCACGGAAAGCACTACCACTTTGTCCTGCCCTCCTTCTTCCGCCTGCTGGAAGCCCTGCACCGGGACGGCAGGGACTTCACAATTGTCTTTAGGACCTTTGGTACCGACTTGCCCCGCATGCTGTTGGCCCTGCGCTCAGCCCTGGCAGGGCAGCACCCCCAGTTCCCTGCCCTGCAGGACCTGGCGGTGAGTGCGTCCCCGTGTGCTGGCGGGGGGTGGGTCTGCTGGCAGGGTGGCTGAGCTGGGCACGAAGCGGCCTCTACAGCACAACAGGATCTCTGCCCACAGCTGGTCACACCAGGAGACAGGGCAGGAGCGCTAGTAGCAAGCATCATAGAATCATTGAGGTTAGAAAAGACCACTAAGATCATCTAGTCCAACCATCGGAAGTCACTCCAGTTGTTTCTCAGAGAGCTGACACAACTGGCCACTGAAAGAATAGAAAGGTGTAGCTAGATGGTCTCTATTTCCATTCCCCAGGACACGGAAAGCTTTTTGGGTTGTGTGGGTTCCACATCTCATATTTTCCCTAGCGCTGTCCTCCCACACTGTCATGGGAAGTTACCACCCTGCTGTTTGTTGTCTGTTACAATGCAGTAAACAATCTGCTTGCTTTGGAAACCTCTCATCTCTTGCTTTCAATAATACTGCAGCTCCCTGTGGTCCTCACTCCTGGCCAAATACGCTGCAGTAAGCGAGAGGTTGTGCTGAAACGGGGAGCAGAGCGACTCACCACCAGGGAGGATGGAAGAAAGCTGTACGATTACTTCAGCTCTCTGGAGGGAATTGGAGGCTTCCAAGACCACTTTGACTGGTGAGAAGTAGGGCACTGAGAAAGCAGATTGGGCATTTTCTCCTCCTCCTCTGTGATTCTCCTGGTTTGAGATAGCTCCTAGTTTTGATGCCTTCACATTGCTGCGGCTCCAATAACTTCTGTGCTCCCCATTTTGCTGTAGGCAGGCTGATGGTACTCTTGCATTTTTTGTTGAGTCTCCATCCCCTGGTGTACATCTGGCTTTTCTCTAAACACCCTCTAATTTGTCTCCTGGCTGCAACATGTTTCTCTTTCACAGGAGGTAACATTAAGCAGAGAGACAGGACTGTCTCTCCCTACTGTCCCATTTCCCTGGCTCTTAGGAGTAAATTGGTGCTGACTCAACTGCCCTTACATGCAAGCTGTCACCCTGTCCCTTCCCTGACAATCCATTTCACCACCTTTTGTTTCAGGTGGGCCAGAAATCAGTTCTCTTCCCAGGGTGGGAAGCCCCTGTGGATAGACCCCCATGATCCCAGCATTCATCACATCTTCATTGACGACAACATCCGGCTGGACGATGACGACACCATTGTCCACCCCCAGGTAGGTGGCTGAACCCCCTGGTGCTAGCTGAGGCGTCCCTGCTTAGGGCAGACACTTTTTGTTCCCTTTGTGTCAGCATGAGTATGCAGAGAGAGACCAAGGCTTCGTCCTGGTGTTGCTGCTCCCCAGGTGACTGGGGCTGCCTGTGAGGAGGCTGGAATTGGCTGTCAGCACAGAACAGCAGGCGTTCAACGCCTGTGCATGCTGCCAAGCTCCTGTGCTCCGCTGGGGTGAGTCATCCCTGCTCCCTGCCAGCACGGCAGCCAGCCAGCCTTGCTGCGCGGCTGCAGCTTCTTGTGGCACTGTATTTAAGGGGCAGCATTTGTGGTGAAGCATGGGAACACTTATGCAGACTGAAATGCTGGACAAACTATCGATGTTCAAACAAGAGCTGCAGCTCCACAGATGAGTCTTAACCCTGGCTGGGTTCCATCCAGGAGGAGGCAGCATGTGAAGAATCCTGCAGTGGTCTGCAGGGCACCTGGAGCATGGTGAAGGATGGGATGTTTGCAGATATTCACTTCTACACAAGCGCTCTCAGATTTGTAGCTGGTGACAGGAGTTGTCACTGCCCAGAGCAGAGCTGTTAGAGGAAATGCTTGCTCTGTGCCTGGGCTGATTGAGGTGAATGAATGCAGAAGGCTCTGCTGAGAGCCTGAGGTCTCTCTGCAGCAGCTGCTCTCTGCATGTCTAGAGCAGCCAGAGCATGGCTCATGCAGCTCTACTTGCTGCACTTCGGCCTCGGGCTGTTTCCCTGATCAAGGAGCTCTGCCTGTCACCATCTGTAGCCAGCACGGCTGGGTCAGTTGGGCTGCTTGGCTTGTCTCAGGGCAGCTGTGAAGATAACCTCAGGGTTCCCCTGGCACCAGATCAGACAGGTGGGATCAAGTTATCTTGGCAGCAGGCCCAGTGCGGGTTTGGATGGCAGCAGAGCAGTTTGTCAGCAGGGCTCAGTGCTGCTGTTGGACATCGCTCTGTAGCCTGGATGGGTTGGTTAGACACTGTCTTCTTCTTCTGTGTCCCTAGCTTTGCAGGGCCATCCCCCGTGTCAGTGACAGTGATGAAGCCCTGCATGGCTGTGCTGGGAAGGAAACAGGTTATCAGGCGGCCTAAGGCAGAAGCATGGTGAAGCTGTTGATCCCTCCTGTGCCATGTGGCTGCACCAGTTCTGGCAACAGGCTGGGGCAGCAATGGCAGAGCTGGTGGCAGAGGTTTTCCTGGGGTCAGCTGATCATGGCACAGTTTTTCTTCCAGCAGCCCAATGTAGCCCTTTCCTTAGGGGAGGCACAGCCACACATTATGACAAGCTGGTTCTGATCCAAAGGGGCCGGATGGGAGGGTAGGGAATTCTGGAGAAACTTAATCTTCTACTGCTAGAGTGAAAATGGGAGCCCCTTCCTGCTGCCACCAGCTCGCTTGGCAGGAGATGCTTAGTTAGCTGACAGCGCCTGGCTGAGGGGGGCAAGATTGTGATGCAGAGCAGGATGTGTACACTACTGCCAGGCTTTTGTACTTGTGCCGGGCACAGCCCTGGCACTACTGTCCATGGAGGATGTGAGTGCTTCAGTGCTCTGCTCTCTCCCACAGGTGTTTTCAGAGCGAGGCAGCAGCAGCCCCAGGTGTGCTCCTACCTCGGAGCTGTATGACGTTTGCCTGGTGCAGACCAACCTCCTGGAGGCCATCGCCAATGAGGACTATTTCCTCCACTGCGTGAGGAGGTGTGAGGAGAACTATGATAGTTACCTGGCCCACATGGAGAGCGGCTCCCTGAGCCAGCAGTGTGATGGACAGTGATGCCACCGTGCAGGCTGGGCTGGGGCCAAGGTGCTCAGAATGGGGACGTCCCCCTGCTTCCTTCCTGCTGCATGTGAAGTCCTGGGTGGGTTTTGCTTTGAGCTGTCCCCTCTCCAAAATGCGATGTGCCCGCTCTGCCCCACCAAGAACCTTCAGGCCCAAACACAAGTATCCTGGGAGCTTGTGTGATGGCATCCCTTAAGAAAATTGCTTTCCCTTATTTGGCAGCAGTGCAGGGAGCTGGAGCCCCTCTGCAGGCAGAGCTGTGCCTTGTGCCTGCTCCTGCACTGTGGCTGGAGCTCTCGGTGTCCTCTGCTCCTGCAGCCACGCACAGCCATGTCAGTGTTTGTCTCCATTCCCACTCCCACATCCCACAGAGGTGGCCAGCCCAGAGCTGGTGCCGTGGGTACGGTGTGCTCCCTAGAAGAGCTGGTTCCGTGCCACTTCCGCCTGGTTTAAAAGCAAATCTTTCTACCTTGTTTCTGGTGTGAGTTCCCTTCCTGCCCTCATTCGGGCCGTGCAGGCAGGGGACGCGCCTTGCTCTCCGTGTTCACTTGCTCAGAGTTTGACAAAGCGAGGAGCAAAGGGATGAGCACCGTGGCATCGGCAGGCACTTGCCTCTGCCGAGCGGCACCGACCCCGGGGGTCTCCTGCGGGCGAGCCCCGGTGCTCCGGGTGGGCTCCATCCCCCGCCCTCTCGTGCCTCCACCTGGTGATCCGCGCGGGGCGTTGGGGGCACGGGGAACGGGGCCCGGGAACAGGTCCGGGGGGGCCGGGCGGGCGCGGCACCGCCTCCACCGGCAGCGGGCGGGCCCGGCGCGGAGCGGAGCGGAGCTGAGCGGCGGCGCGGAGCGGAGCGGAGAGCGGCGGAACGGGCGGCGAGGTGAGGACGGCGCGGTGCCTGCCCCGCTACCGAGCGGCGGGACCGCTCCGGGGCGGGACAGCTCCGGGGGTGCGGGATGCGGACAGAGAGCCCGGGGAAGGCGGGGAGCGGGAGCATCGGGAGTCCGAGATGTGCACCGGGAGCCCAGGGGAGCGAGAACACCGGAGAGTGCGGAAGATGTGCCGGGAGCCTCGGGAGCGGATGCCCCACGGGGACGAGCAGAGGCCCAGGGAGCAGATGCCCTGCGGAAATGGGCTGGGCACCAGAGCCCCGGGGTGTGAGATGGCCGGGTGTGCGGGATGGCTGCTGGGATCCTCCAGGTGTGGGAGCCCCAGAGGGTGCGGGTGGTGCACCGGGAGCGCAGCAGCGTGCTGTCGCCCCCAAACCGGGGGCTCTGGCTCGCAGGATCTGGAGTAGCAGTTGGTGCCCAGTGCCGACCCTACTGCTCTCTTTGCAGGAGTCGGACAGCAGCTGAATCAAGTCCCACCGCTGCCGTGGGCCGGATGGGTGGCACGGTGGGGCTTGGGCCCGGGGACCCCCAGGGTGGCTGAGCCATCCCATGGCGGCGTCAAGTGTGGGTGCCTTTGCGTGGGTCTCCTTCCCCTCCATGCCCACACGGCGCGTGTACTGCAGCGCGGCGCACCACGACGGGCAGCTCTTCGTGCTGGGCGGCTGTGGGGGCAGTGGGAGAGCCCTGGGAGCTGCCGAGGTGCTTGACCTCCAGGCCCAGTGCTGGACCGTGCTCCCTCCGCTGCCCACGCCGCGAGCTGGTGCTGCCACCCTTGCTGTGGGCAAACAGATCCTGGTGGTGGGCGGTGTGGACGCCTCGCAAAGCCCTCTCGCCTCTGTCGAGATCTACCATGTGGATGAGGGCAGGTGGGAGAAGAAGGCAGCGCTGGCACAGCCCTCCATGGGCATCGCGGCCGTGCAGAGAGGTAGGTGACACGTCCTGCCCAAACTTTGCCTCTGAGCCTTAGCGCAGCCATTGTGCAGGAGTCCCATAGAGGATGCATGCATTTGCTCTGGGCTGGGAATGTGGTGGCATCACCCTGGGGCAGGGGCCGGTGGGGCTGTGATAGGTGCAGGCAGGGGTGCCGGCAGCGGAGCAGGATTTGGCAGCATGGCAGCGTTGCCATGGTGTCTCCAGGGAGATGGTGCTGCCGGGAATAATTAGAGCTGGTGGCCCCGGTGCTCTGCTCCACACAGGGCGGATGGGGCGGGTGAGGGTCCGAGCGGGGTCAGGGCACTGCTCAGCTGTGCTGGCTGTCTGCACCTCACCCCTGCTGGTTCCACAGATGGTGCTGTCTATGTGCTGGGGGGAATGGGAGTGGACACCTCTCCGCAGGCGCTGGTCCGCGTCTATGAGCCGGCAAAGGACCACTGGCAGCCACTGCCCTCCATGCCCACACCATGCTATGGGGCCTCTGCCTTCCTGCAGGGCAACAAGATCTTCATCTTCGGTAGGTGGGCGATCTCAGAAGCCTGCCCAGATGGACACATTGCCCCAAGGCCCTGGTACATCCCGGGATTGCTCCATGCAGACCCTTCTGCTGGGCATTGCTGGTGGTGCCGGCTGCCTCTCAGGTGCCGCCAGCCCCAGCATCTCATCCTCACGCAGGGGGCCGGCAGGGCAAGCTGCCCGTCACTGCCTTTGAGGCTTTTGACCTGGAGACAAAGAGCTGGACGCGCTACCCCAGTGTGCCCAGCCGCCGCGCCTTCGCCTCCTGCGCCATGGCTGACAGCCTCTTCTTCAGCCTGGGGGGGCTGCAGCAGCCAGGGCCACACAACTTCTACTCCCGACCCCACTTCGTTAACACCGTGGAGATGTTCGACCCCGCTCAGGGTGAGGCCCGGACGGGGCAGGAATGCCACCTGTGTTGTGGGGTCCATGGTGATGCTGACAGCTTCTCCCTGGCAGGTGCCTGGAGCAAGCCCAGCCGCGCCATCCGCATGAGGGAGAAGAGAGCTGACTTCATCGCTGGCTGTCTGGGAGGACGCGTGGTGGCTGTGGGTGGCCTTGGTAATGCCGAGGGGCGCAGCAGTGGTGGGGAATGGGCTCTCGGTGCATGAAAACCTGTCCTTCCTGGGCTCCGTGTGCGCAGAGCTGCAGCATTGCATCCTGCTCCCAGGAGAGCTGGGGAAAGGTCAGCGCTACTGCTCAGCAGCAGGAAAGCTGCAGGGAGGGCTGCCCAGGGCAGCTGCAGCACCCCAGCTCCATGGGCTCTGGGGACACTGAGATGCCACAGTGCCAGCTAGGGACAGAGCCATGGTGCAGCATTGGTGCCAGCAGGCCTTGCCCAGTGGATGCTGTTAATCTCGCTGAGCCCCTGCATAATTACTTCAGTAGAGCAGAGCCCAGGGTGCACAGAGAGGGCTGAAGCCATGCTATCTCTTGCAGGGAACCAGTCGTGCCCGCTGGACTCAGTGGAAGGGTTCAGCCTCACACGGAAGAGGTGGGAGCTGCTGCCTCCCATGCCCACTGGCCGCTGCTCCTGCTCCAGTTGCCCAGCCCCTGACCTGCTCTTCGTCATCGGTGGGGTGGCCCAGGGCCCCAGCGGTGCTGTTGAGGCTCTGTGCCTGCGCGATGCACCGTGACAATGGCCCTACAGCCTGGGGAGCAGCCCCAGCAGAGCACCAAGTGCCTGAAGACGGGAACAGGGTGTGCACGGCTCCAGGAAGCCACCATCCCATGATACCAAGTACCATAGCAGCCACGGTTTCTTGCGATGCATCAGAAACCCCTCCAGGCTCCCGCAGCAGTGGAGTCCAGAGGCAAATCCTGGTGCCCAGGGAGGGCCAAGGCTGCTGGCATGGGGAGCCACGGAGGTAGGGCTGCTGCTGGCCATGCTGCCCCATCCAGCCCCAGGTCTGTGCCATGTGTGTAGCAGTGAGTGCTGTGTCGTTGTAGACCCAGTCAATGTCTTATGTAGCACAGAGGTGCCCTGTAGCTCAGTGCCTAGGAGGTGATGTAGCGCCTCAAATAAATGAAATGTGAAGTTTTAGCTTGCTGCAGTCATGTCGTCCTGCTGTGGGGGGGGACATGGGTTGCCCCAGCTTGCTTAGCACTTGCTTGAGTCTCATTGGTTTTAGCTCCATGTGAAGTCACACACTCTAAAGAACAGAGCAGCCAGAACAGATGCAGGCAAGAGATTCAATCTTCTAATGAGATGACATTAGAAAAAATCTCATGGGCTGGGGTAAATATCAAGTGTGAGCACCTGACCTTTCAGAGAGGATGTCTGGTGTGATCCTCAGGTGGTAGCACAGAGCACTGCTGTATCAGGCTGTGCACATGCCAGGGCATTGCATGGAAAAAGGTGGGCACGGGTCAGAAAAAAACCGCTTACCATGTTTCGGGAGGAATATCCTGGGACACCTGGGCTGGCAGTACCTCTGATGCTGAAGAAGCATCCCTGCATCCACCTCTGGAGTTGCCACAGGAACACTGCTGTGCTGGAGCCAGCATCAACAAGGGGCCCCAAGTTGAGGACTGAGGCTTGTAGCAGCTTGGGGGGACTGGCTGGTAGCAGGACAAGGTCAGTGACTCGTGCTGTGCTGGGAGGTCTGGGGGCTGGAAGGAGGGATCCTGTCCTCCAAGCATGGCTCATGCAGGGCTCTGGCACTCCGCTGTGAATATTGCAGCAAAACACATTCACAACACTCCTCTGAAATGCCTTGGTGGGACAGCCATGGTACCCCTCCCCAGCCTGCCAGCCCTTTCCAGAAGCCACCGTGGCTCCTAAGAAATTAACTCACCACAGCTTTTGTTGTGTGCAACCCTAAATCACGGAGTTGCACTGGAAACGCAGACCTGATTAATGAACTCATCCCATGGGAGCATGGCACGGACAGGATAAATCAGGCACTGAGTCACCAGCATGCTGACACTCCTCTGCAGCATTCCCTTCCAACGTGGCGGGCTGTGGAGTGGGTGTTGGTGCTTGGAACTGCCCTTTCCAAATGCAAGGCCATGCCAGCTGCACCTTAGCACCTTACTGTTGTAAGTTCCCTCTGCGGTGACATTTCCAGCAGCCCTACAACTTCCCTACAGTCAGCTCACCTCTTTTATTAGTCCCACATCTCCTGCATGTGACTGGGGAGTCTGGGGCACATCCACAGACCAGCACTGCTTGGCTTGACTGTTTCAACTGAGAAAAATGAGTGACCTTTCCTAAAAGTCTGGATTGCTCATTCTTTTCTCTCTCCACTTTGGGGCACTGGAGCAGGATCCCAACCAAATGAAGGGAAGAGAGCATCAAGACAAGAGCCAAGAACGTCTTGGAATGGATGGAGAAATCTTCAGGCAAAAAGGCAAAATAAACGATAGCCCTGACTGTGCTTAAGACTGACACATTATTAAGTGAAGAGCTCATATGAGTTGCTAATGAAATGCTAACAAACTGAAGAAAAAACAGTTGAGGAACGTACAAGATATATTGCTGTCTATCTCCTGGCATGTTCTTCTAATTTTTACTAAATGAAAGTCTTCAAGTGTCTGGCCAGACTCCCTAATGCTAGAAGCATAGTCTGTTACTCCAGATAGAAGGAATGCTACAAGCCAGCACCTGGCAACACTGCTGATCTCCACAGAGCTGTGTTATGGATGAGGGAGACTGGGACTGGAGCTAGCTGTCAAACCTATAATTAAAAAAATGTGTTTTCTTACAGACATTTCTTTCTGTTGTCAGGAGAAATGGAATGCAAAATCTCATTTATCATATTCCAAAAATTCTGTAGACACTCAAACTATAAAGCTCCAGCCACATCAGAAACAATGCAGAATAGTTCTGCATAATAACTTAAAATAATGCACTGAGTCCTATAGCTCATACACAAAGTGCCAGCAAATCCTTTCCTAATAACAGTGCTGTAATGGGTAGAAGGCCCTATGGGCTCCTGTGAATGGAGTTCTAGATTTTCCAATAAGAGGATGGAACAACACCATTTGTGATGCAGGGCCACATCTGACCTCAACACAGCAATAGCAGTGCTGAGCATTGGCCTGTACACAGCTCAGCAGCATACCAAAGCCTTCCTTTACTCAACTGGTGCCATAACCATGGATATCCCTTCAGCAGTGCCCTCTGGAGGAAGGTTGGGTTTCCATCCTTTGACACCTTGACTATCACATCACTGCAGTGGGAGCACAGCCTCTGCTTCAGTTCTAGAGAAGATTCCTACCACTGGATCATCACACATACAAGAGTTAACAAGTCATGGAGATTAATTTGAGCTGTTTATACAGATGTAGCCCTGTTGTTACAAGCAAAAACAACACAGCAAAGTTGCTCCAAGACATCTGTGAAGGGTAGAAGTCCATAATTCTTTAAGTCAAGGCTTCAGTTCTGCAGGATTTGTTAAGGAAACACAGCACAGTTATTGTTTTGACACCTCAGAGCTCCAGGCTGCATTAATGCAAAAACTTCTCTCCAGGCAAGAGGAGCTTGAAGGGGATATGATGAACTCCTCCAATCTGCAAGTTTATAGCAGCTTTATTTCTACAGAGGTTTGTTTCTTATGAAGCACCTTCATAACTGGCAAACAAACAGCTTAACTGGCATTAAAATTGCTTTGAATTAAAGGGGGAAAAAATAGGCAAGAAAGCGTGCCCATTTTCCATTCCTGAAGATGAGGAGGATAGAAATTCCAGTAAAACCATATTTGAGAGTCTTTCTGCAGGGCATGTTTAGATCATGGGTTATTTCTGTCAGACTAGCAAGTAAAATTAAGCCGTTCTGCATTTCTGAGGGTTCTGTTGGCACTGGAGACTGCACAGCCCTTGGGCACAAAGCGCCTCAGAGTGCTGCACGGAGCAGCCAAGGGTCCCCAGGGTCAAGCACCTCCTTCACTGAGCACAGGGGGGTCCCACCTTGGGCAGGGAGACACCTAAGAACCCAGCTCTGTGAGGAGCCTGCAGGCCCAGCCCTGGCAGCCACACTGGCTGTGGCAGCCATGTTGGCTAGGCCTCACTAGGTCCCACACTGGGCCACGCTCCCACTGCAGCAGCTGTGCTCCATCCTGAGCAAGCCTTGACTCTGCAACGCTCACAAACTGCCCCCGGCTCAGCTGGTACATGAGCTTCTTGGGGATAGAGCCTGGAGGAAGTTTTCCTCACCCCAGCCCCCAAAACACGCTGGCTGCAGGGTGACCAGGCCATGGGTTGGCTGCTGCCATTGTGGTGCAGCCAGCAGCCCCATGGGTAGCTTTGTGCAGGATCAATAGCTCTTGTATTTTTCCTTTCTAACAGTCAATCTTGAGAAAAAAAAAATGAATTTCAACGTCTGGAATATCAAGGAGATGCTCAGCACTCCCACAGCCTCTGGGTAAGTGCTGTGTGTTTTCACACCCATCACGCTGCAGCCTTCAGAGCCTTTAAGTACAACAGCCTCTCTTAGGAATTAAGATGATAAGAATGTTATAAATATAAAAAGCTCCTTCCTGATGTGTAACAGGTTAGAGTACTGAATAGTTTGGATGTCTTGCACTGCCAACATAAAACATTCCTGGGACTGGCAACATTTTGGGTGTTAAAGAGCATTTACTCAAATTAAAAACATTTTAGTGGTCATTTACTTGAATTCAAGACGTATAAGCAGAGGGATCCTGGTGAGCAGCAGGTTATATTGCCTGAGCTGAATACTCCTGCAAATGTGGTGTAATACAGCAAAATTTGGAAAGAGGAACAGCCACTGTGCCTTCCCTGTGACCAGCTTTTTGGTGGCTTTCAGTCTGTTCTCTTGGCTTGCTCTAGGATAGGAATGGGCAGGAACTTTGCAATGGATATGAGCCAGGAGGTGATCCAGCAGGATCACCTGGAACAGCAGGAACCACCATTTTGTTGTTATAGCCTCCTATTTCGGGAAACTGTTGGAGAAAGTGCCATAATTGCATGGTCACTGTACTGCCAAAGTGGGGAATGACTGCAGGAATGACAAGAAATATGCCTAAAATTAATCTGTGGTTAATCATGGTCTGCTGAATTATGGCTAATTAACCTACTCTGTGATTCTGTTTCTGTCTACATAACTCTCAGCCTACTAAGTACTGTGATAGATTTACCATTGTAGGGAATTTTAAAAATCAACACTGGATGCTCTGCTGAAAGCTATTTTGTGATTTGAGCAGGAATTTATCCAGGAGAGTCCTATGGCCTATCTTATGCAACATGTCTAATTAGATAAGTTAAATGTTCCCTTCTTGCCTTGTGTAGAAGACAGACAAAATGAATCATGATTTGCAATATCATTACGCATTATATAACTCTAAAATTACTCCATATACTGCATTTATACGCACGGCTGATTTTTTTTCCCCAGTAGAAGTCAAAGAGCAGCTATAACTCCCCACATCTACAATATATAATGAAACAAATATTATTTGTATTGAACATCTAGAGAGCAAATGCATAAAACATGCTACTTTTTTTTTTTTTTTTTTTTGAACAGCAGGGTATCAACCTTTGCATCACTTGGCTTAAAAACAGAGCCAGATTTGTCCCTCATTTAACTCTGGAGAAGCTAATTGATTAATTTCATCCTCTGATCGTCTGGTAGTTAAATAACCACTTATATAACTAACCAACCGTTGTTCAAATTCACAGTTTTAGTCATAATGTCTCAGATGTGGCCTGATGTTATAATGCTGATGGATGATAATGAAAATATAATAGCAGGTTCCTTTCCCATTATAAGAGTACTTGTCACACAGGTATGAATTAATTGAGTTTTGCACAGATGCAGGGGTCAAAGGGAAGCCAATTCAGAGAAAAGTATGTTTGTACCTGTCACGATTTAGCCTTTATAAATATGCATTGCATCATTCTATTGTCTTCTTGGTACCTGCAGATTTTTTTTCTGCTTTTATTAAAGACTTCCCTTTTAACTAATCTAATAACACATGATAGAAACACAGACAAGATTTTAACACCTGCTCTTCAGCACTTCACTTTTTTTGCAAGTGAGTTGAGAGGGTCAAGTAGGGCATGAAACAATACCGAGAATGAAGCTGAGCTTTCAGAGGAGTTCAAAGGAGAACTTAGAAGGCAAATTAACTTCTCCTAAAGGAAAAAAAAGTTAGGAGTGTGTGCACAAAATTGAGATACGGGGAAAAGGTGTTAACTTCTCCCCGCTCATTTCTCCTGTAACTATATCCTTCTCTCACTACAGCAGGACATGATACATAAACTGCATAGTACTGTCTTTCAGAAAGCTTCCAAGATGAAACATAAAATTAGCACGTAGTATTAGCAGGGTACGCCTCAAAGTGTTAGTTCTTTGCGCATTTGAGGAAAGGTGTTACTTCTGAGAGCAGCTGCCAGCAGGTCCACAAGCAATGCAGGACTCCAGTGATGTAATAAGGCCATGACAGAGTTTCTGCAGAAGCCCAACATTGCTCTGCACTGTTACCTCTTGTGCTTCCTTTCTGCCTGCATCTTGGAACAGACTGGGGACTTTGGGTTTGATTCATAATCCATCAAACACGCGTGCTCTTGTCTGCAACTGCTGGCAGCCTGAGAAATAGGATGGGGGAGCCAAAGTCCCCACTCTCCCTGTTCTTATGTATGAATATTGGCATAATAGAGGTCCTAGAGACCCATCAGAAAGAAGATTTTCTAGTTGGACACTGTAATATCAGGGTGCCAATTATTTGAGAAGGTAAGAAGAGGTCAGGCTGGTAAAGTGACAGCTATGTGGTAGAGGAAACTGAGAGTCAATTTAAGCGTACCAACAAACAACACAATTCTGGGGGATTGAAATGCCAGAGACAATTAGGGAATGTGTTGCATTAGAGCTGCACTGCTGACTGCCTGGCCAGAAGAGCACAAAGATCACAGGAGATCTGAGCACAGTGGTCACAAAAGCAGCAATGCTTCAATTAGCCTTCTATCGATTGCGTAGTCACAGTGCTGAAACTAGATTTTCAGCACCATTAATACCTGCTCAGCGAGGGAACTCCCAGGGAAGAATCGCATCTTGCCTCGGTCCTGGGCTGGACACAAGACCCTCGTTCGGATTCTGTTACTCTTGTAGTGCTGCCATAGAAGTGACAGTAATGAACTGGAGTCAGCGTCTCTGCAGGAGCAACGGGAGCCAAAAATCCATGACAGAAATGTTTAATTTCCAAAAAGACATTGACGTAGAAATAAAGAAGTTTGTTAAAAAAGGAATTTAAAGGGGTGGCAGAAAGGGTTGTATGTTCGCCTGAGGCATAGAGATTATTTAGACCTCGAGCTGAAGCACAGAACAAATGTATAGCAGCTACCAGAGCAGTGTGAGAAGGGCCGGTGCCAGACTGACACAGTTAAATGCCATGGTAAAGAAAATGAGAGGGCATCCTTTAAGAAATTAAAGAGCATTAAAAACGTAAAAATAGGAAGCAATAGATTATGATTTTTAAATTGAAGTTGCCATAATTTTCTTGTTCCACATGAAAAGCGGTAACTTGCTACAGGCATAATAACTACTAATAAACCAATTTCCAAAGGCATTAGGAGCAGAAAGCCTGCTAGAGAGTGGGTAAGGCCAATACATGATGAAAATATTGAAGAGAAATATTGCTTTCAAAAAAGATGCTATAACATGAAGCCTACTTGTGCCACTTATTCTCTATGGCATATTTCTGCTTTGAGAGAAGACTTCCAAGCTTAACAGCCTCATTCGAACCATTATTTCATTAAATTCCATTCCATATAGCAGAACCACAAATTCTGAAGTCACCTTAAGGTCCCAGAATTAGCAGAAAACGAAGGAGATAGACAAGATAGTGATTGAGAGAGGAGCTCAAAAAAAAATCCTGAGCCTTACAGGACTGTGCAGGCTGGAAGACGGCTTCAGACTGGGGGACAAAAACTGTCTCCAGAGGTCTAATTCCTAATATGGCCAGGGATAAATGTGTAAGTAAACGCGGCTGTGCCGCAGCAATCTCTGCCTGCTGGCTCCTCGCTCAGGACAAAAGAGCCGACGTGGTTTCCAAGGTGAGGAATGTTTGGGTGGTATTGAATCACGCTGGAATGAATAATGGAGTTGCTCATAGAAAGTAAAAACGACCTTGAAGAATTAAAGCAAGAGCAGAAGGACTTTGAGCCTGATACCTGGAAACCAGAGGCGGTGGCTGTAAGGGATCCTGTTGTGGTTAATGCGTTGGGGCCACTGCCAAAATCTCTTTGTAGAAATTCCTTTTAGGATATGAATGCAGAAATGAAACAAATGATTTGCAGCAAGCAGGTCACTGAGTTCCAAAGGATAGAGAACAGAAAAATAACATTATGCCTTGGCAGTCTCCAGCAGAGATGGTAAATGGCTTGGAGCTGAAATAGCAGCTAAACCTCCTTAATTTAAACTCCTCCAGGCCCCCCGGATGCTAAAGTTCCTCCTCTGCACCCAAAGCAAATGCTGATCCTTGCTTGTTTGATGAGCACTTTGGCAGGCAGCAAAAAGTAACGAGGAGAGCAGGGTGGCAGAGTTAGAGACAGTTCCTATAGACACAGACTAAAGCTATGAGAAAGGGCAGGTGAAAAGGAGCTCGCAGCACTTCAGTTGGATTTGTTGTGATGCAGTCCTGGCCACTGAATGAGAGGGAGCAGAAAGGGCAGGGAGATTTTTGGATAGAAAGCAGGAGGAAATGAACAGTACTGCACTGATACTACTCAAGATTACTACCAGGAGAGAAAGATCTCTTCAAGAAAGAGGCTTTACTGTGCTTTAAATACATCAGGCATAAGTGAGCTTCACCCACAGAGCTTTGGAAGAGGAGGGACATTGGCACAGGTTTGGTGTGGATGATGGGGCTAAATACAATCCCAGCAGCACCACAAATAAATGTTGCTTTGGAAACTGTAGAAGACTGTTTGCTTTTCCAGCTGACTCTTAACATTTGGTGTTGGATCCAAACAACAGAGTAAAAAATTGTTTTCACAGGTCAGTAAGGCCTAAGACAACTTACCGTTATAGAATTTGGCATGTTGATGCTAGAAACATCTAGAGAACACAAGAAGAGATTTACTGCACGCTGCATGTCTCTGTGTGTTGCATCTGACAGCTATTTTGGGGCAAGGCAGAACCTTTAAACGAAAGGCGATATGTTTGTGTGTGGCCACGCTGAAGTATTTGGATGTGCTAACTGCAACTTGGGAACATGCAAGAAGCTCCAAAAAGATCCAGCTTATCTTGAGGGACAGGGGGAGAAATTCCCTCTGGTGACAAGGAAACTGAGACTGCAGAGACCCAGCTGACTCCCCAGCTATGCAGAGGGCTGCAGATTTTTCAGGTCGTGCTCGTATTACAGCAAATGTCCGAGTTGCCAACATCGCAATACCTTGCATAAAGTTAGGTGGGAAGAAGAAACTGTTCCATCGGTCAGCAGAGTATGATTTAGCAATTTTGGAGCTGGCGTGAGCTTGTGATGCTGCCTGTCTTACAAATCTCAATCTTCCCTTGCTTTCAGTGCATACAGCAATGCTTTAGGAGCGCTCCTGGCACAAATGCATGAACAACATAGGGAATGGCTCATTTTAGCAGAAGGCTGAAAGTTCTCCTGAGATAAACTACTGCATCACCTAAGAGGGACTGCTAACCAGGATTAAATAGCTAGAATGTTTTCTTGCTGTTTATAAGGAAGGATTTATATTTAGGACAGATGATACATCCACGAAGCTCAGGCATCCTGAAGGAAATGGTCAGGTGGTTGTCTGATTCCACCATCACAGAGAGTTCTGGGCCACGTGTGGCCAGGCTGATGCCTTGTCCAGATGGCCTCGTTAGTAAATTCATCACCAGCAGTGCTAAGCAGGGGAGAAAGAACTCCGCTGCTCAGGGGAATGAGCGTGCTCCAAGAGGCATCTGTTTCATCTCCCCCCACAGTTTGCAAAAAGTGTCATCGTTCCTAAACTGACCACCAAGAGAGCAGACTTAAAACAGAAAAATGAGGCTCCAGGGCTGCCAATAGCCTTCTTTGGTCATAGCATCAGCGCAGAGTGAGGCTGGGGAGTTACACTGCTCATAAAGTCCTCTGAGCTCCTCAGAATGTCATCAGTAGAACTCTTTGTATTGGAATCTTGTAATTCAGACATTAGGTAATGCGAAGGGACTGAGCAGAGGAGCAGGTTATGGGATGTGACATGCTCCAGTTGTACCAGACACTTTGAAAGGGGATTATGGAATAAGTGCTTTACTGTCTATATATAAAGAATATAAAAACCCTTCCTCAAACTAAGAAGGAGCTTTTTTGGTTAAAAGATGGATGGGTTTTGAAAAACAGTGCAGGAGATGTGGTACTTACGCTGCCAGCCAAAGTCCTGCAGCTCAGCGCACACAGAGAGCTCAAAGCCAAAAGCATTAAGATGATATTGTCACCGACCCCGCTACACGGAGGAGATAGAGCAGACTCCCACTAAATGCTCTCTTTGTTGTGTGTATGATGTTTGGGCTCCTTCCAAATCTGGAGATTAACTGAAGACGTCACTGCTAATAAACGCTGGGGCGATCATCTTTTGTTAGAAACATGAATTAGTCGCTTGTTCTTTTCTTCCTTTGGTTATATGATTTGATATGGAAGGAAAACCCTGCCTAAGAGTCTACCTCATTAATTTTGATCTATAATTCTCAGTTCTGTTTATCCCTGTTTTGCCAGCCTTGATCAGAAGAAAGCCTCTGTGATTTCTTAGCAAACATTTTGCTTTTAACTAATTCAGTTTGTTTCTTCCTTGACCCATTATAGGATTAGTTATATGGTGAGACTTTTGTTCCCGTGGCCAGGCTGGGGTAAGGCTTTGCACAGTGACACAGGTGGATGGAGCGGAAGAACAGATTTCATCTACTGCTACTGAGAAACAGCACCAAAGGCAGCAACACATCTTTTGATTAGTGTGTCATTACATTTGAAATATTTCTGACAGTCAGATCAACGTGTCCAGCCATATGCTACCTATTTATTTCCTATTCATATTCACAAGCCTCTCTACTCCATTTCAGGCCAAACAAGTTCTTTGCCCGGAGCAGCGCTCTGAGTGACTATTCAAGTCTGAGTGACTCCCAGCTGCTCTTTGGCTCCCAGGTCTGCCCGGAGAATGTGCAGGCAGCAGCACCGCTGGAGCTGGGCATGCAGCTGGGCCAGCACAACTCTCAGGACGTGAGTTTTGCTCCCTCATTCAGCCCTGCCCAGGCACACAGCCACCATCCAAAATTAGCGGTGAATACTGAAATAGGTGCTAACGTTTGCCAAACCCAGTTATCTTCTGACACAGTAAGAAGAGTATATATTTACAGCAACTAGATAAAACAGCAGTCTAGTTAGCTAAAAAAATCATTTATAAACAATGATCATTATTGAGATAAGCATTATTTTCTTTGATTTGTTTTGATTACCAACATAATGCGAAATCAGTCTCAAGCTAAAGTCTTTAGACCCCCTAGTTAAGGTGCAATATGTCATCTGTTCTTTGAATAATTCTGTGTTTATTGTGATTAGCTTTCCACTAGAACAACAGAGGTATTCAGTATTCAGTTCTATGGACAGAAAGTTACCTTGCAGTACTGTTGTTGCCTGAACGCTTGTGGATGAAGAGCTTCTATGCTCCAAATCTTCTTCCTGTAGCACGTGGTTTCTGATGTTACCAGCCTCACTAAAATAGCTCCTGCACCACTAGCAGATAGCTCCAGATCCAAATAAAGACACCTGGGAGCAAAGATTAGGGAAGAGCAGTCATGCCAGCTCTATAGCCCTAGGCAGCCGTTCATTCCCAGATCCTATCTGCTGTTCCCTGCTCTTTGCTGAAGAGCTTGCCCTTTAACTGTGTAGCTTTTCATCAGGCGCAGGAAAGAAAATTCACTCTTCAAGATGAAAGAACATTGAAACGTGTGAAAAAAACCAGCTACAGTCTGATGAAGCTTGGCAGCAAAGGATGTCACCTAGCAGGAAATTCAATGGGATTTTCTTTAGATTAATGAACAGGGAGCTCCCTGAAATCATTTTATAGTCTCTGCGTTAAGCACACAGGGAAAAATATCTATGCACCTGATGATTGCAATCAACTGAAAAGAGTCAGGATGAGGAAAAAGCTTGAGTCCGGAGAAATTCAGGTTGGGTGTCAGTTCTGCAGGGAGCCACACAATCACAGAATCATTAAGGTTGGAAAAGACCACTAAGATCATCCAGTCCAGCTGTCAGCCCAGCAAGTCCATCTAAAGAGGCACACTGAGCGACAATCTCATGATATTTTTAATATCCTCATCCAATCTGTCACATCCAATCACTGTGAACCATCCCTCTACAAAGTTCTTGGTACACAAATGATTTTTGCCAATTAACATTCTGATTATTTTTATACCTCAATATTTTTCTTTCTTTTGTGCAACAGAGCGAGCCCAGTATTTTTACCAAATACCAAGCAAAACCACAGCTATTTGATGAAGACACAAGAGAAAAAGGGTTGCTTAATTTTGGTGCAGGACGAGGGAAAAGAATCCTGGAAAATTTTGAAGCAAATAAGAACAAAATAAAGGACAAATACGATCGGTATGTACCCATTGCAAACTCTTTCTGTGAAGTCTGTTATCACTCCCTGCAGCTCCTCTTAGAAGTTAGACATGGCATAGCTGCATATTTCTTCAAGAAAAACACATTTTCAGGTTTTAGATAATCTCTCATTGCAAAGAGTGGCAGGATAAGAGAATAGGGTTTATTTGCAGTGAGAGTTGTGTAACGCTTCCAGCCATAAGCCATGAGGAACAACACAGCTATAACCTGAATTTACCTTTGTCTTCTTTCTCTAGTCAGCAGGGGTTTGGTGTTTTTTTTTTTTTCCTGTGTTGATTCTCTATGAAAGCCCATGGTTCTAAAAAATTTATAGACTGTATTGGGACTGATCAAAGGGACTCCTGGTGTGACATTTACCTTTGAGACAGATGAGGAGACTGCCAAGCATACTTGTGTGCAGAGGAAGATGTGATAATTGTAACATTATAAATCTGCATGGATCGATAATTTTACTCCTATATGGGGTTTTTATGTGTGTGTTTTTGATAACAGGCAAGTGTAATTTGATGATGAGCCCTTTGTCAAGCATAAAGAATTAAACATAGCTGTCAGCGCTCTAGGACATTAAGGATTAAGCCAGTGTTTTCAATCTCAGAAATGAAAGATGGCAAGCTCCCCAGCGCACCCATAAATAATTCTTTGTTCTGTACATTTTGTAAAGTAACATTCAAAGTGAAACACATTTTTGTTAAAAGCCTTTAATCAGATCAGACTGCGCATCTCTTTCTCTTTTGCAACAGGCACTAAGCTTCTGATACTGCAAGATGTGATGCTCTGGTGCCTATTGGAAAAGAGGAGGATTTTTGTATTTGTTACTGAATTGTGAGGAATGTACATGCACTTTTAAACGTTTAGGCAGAACTCTCAATTATCCTCTATTGCTTCTTTGAATTAACTATGCTTCTTTCTATACTACAGATGCATTCTCAGATTTGAAGCACACTTATAGCTATATTATCTTTATAAAAATAAATGTATCATTTATCCATTTGCATCTCCTGCATGTTTGATGATCAAAATGAACTTATTCTTTTCATAAAGCTGGAAGGAATCCAGGAGCCTTGCCTACTTCCCACTGTTAGACTCCACCTGGCCTCCACCTTTTTGATTGCTGTAATTTGGATAAATAAATGATCTATTTAAAATGACCCGAATCTTCAGAGAGGAAATAGGCTATCACCGTGCTTAGCAACAGTCCGTGCATTTTGGCTTGATAGGTTAATCATGAATGTAGCCTGGTTCTTGATAGGCTCACTGCACTCCAAAGGATGGATAACAGAAACCACAGGCGTAATCTCAGGAGGAAAGGATTTGCGCTGTTTATTCTTCCTTTGCGGATGCTGCAGTTTTCCCTACTCTTTCCCAACAGTTATTTTAGTCCAAATGTAATGCTCCTGTACCTCAGCCTCTGGCACGTCATCTCCACCCAGACTGGGTCCTTGCGGAGCAGACAGCGCTGCGATAGCACCCACGGCCAGCGTGCAGCTGTGCAAATGTGCCTGGAACTTCTAGGAGGGGCAGAAATGCTGGACCAGGATTGGGAGAGTTAAAATAATATGTATATACATTGTGTGATATATGTATATATATATTTATTTTTACTGCGATATTTTCAGTTTCTGACTACTTCATTAACTGACATGTCTGTTTTGTACTTGCTGTGTTTCTGGCTTCTTTATTGTATTTTTTTTTTCCCATTTTAGAGAAGTGTTAAGCACCTTTATTTCCAGCATCAATGACAGGCTTCAAGGGGTAAGTAAATTCAAATTCAGAGCCCAGGAGAAGGAAGAATTAGAAATGCTACACAACATTCATCTCCTCTGACTTTCTATGCTGATATTTGACTTAGTGTACTGTTTGCTGTGAGCACTCAAATACTTTAGACCAACAAATGTCAATGATTCTTGCACATACCATGCTCTTTGTGACAATTCCTTAGGGTTACAGGCCTTAGGGCCTTGTCTCAGAGTCAGCAGTGGAATTTCTCTGGGGCTTGGGAGCAAGAACAGGCTGTAATGGCTGTCTGCAAATACAAGGGCTTCTTCCCTTCTCCCTGAAGACAATAGCCTGCTCTCAGAAGCAAGTAATAGAGCGTGGTCTCACAGTCTAAAGGTGAAAGTCTCTTCTCCCCTCTACTTTTTATAAATAATTTGTTATCATTAGTTTTTTTTTTTTTTTTAACAGATTGATATCTCTATTGCAAAATAATTTAAGGCTTCTGCAATCCTTCATTTGTGTTTTGAGCCATTCCAGGTCTCCTTTGGGGTTGCAGCCAACAGATGGACAAACTGTTTGAAGTAACAGATAGCTGCCCATTGTTCTGTGGCATTTGAGGCTGTGTTTTCACAAACAAATAAAAGACAACATATTAACTTTCTCACTTACCTTGACTTTTGCAGCTACAAGCATGCTTGGACAAGTTTGAAGAAGCGTTCAATTCAAGAAACAAATCCATTTCTGTTCACCTGGAGACCATTTCCAAGACATGTAAGTCCTTCCTGGGTTTCTGTTAACAGCAGAGGGCACAGTCAAACTGCTGAATGTCTCCAAGCTGGGCTGAAATAGGTGACTCATGCCACTCACAGCTGCTCCTGGTAAGGGAGTAGAGCAAATAAAGACTTAGCCACAGCACGGGTTTGGTTTTACTATTCTTGTTATATTTACCTTTTCTCTGGTCTCTGGTGTTAAAGAATTTAGGTGCTGTATGGTCAGACACTAATACATGTATAGATAAATGCATCTCCATGGTTTTGTGTTCTGCTCAGTCCTTTTTAGGCTGTATCTGGTACACTAATGAAGTACTCAGTAAAAATAGCATTGATACTTATATCCTGTGTTTCTACTTCCAGGTTTTAAGGCTGTCTCAAATTTTCACTGTAGTTTGAATTTTTCCATCTCTGCTACTATTCTTCTTAGGTGAAAAGCAAGTAATGAGGTGCACTTGTACCATGATGAAAGGATGTCCTCCCAGAAAAGCCACTAATGTAAAACACTTGTGAACAGTACTGGCTCTAAGTGGCTAGTCACAGCAGTCATTACTGAGGGAGAGTGCTTCAGAGAAATTGTTTCTAATTTGGCTTAGATCTGAGCTTTTGAGAGTGCAGTCATTTTTAATTCTGCCATTATTTTTTTGATCAACACCACGTCAGGACTCTGCTCTGTGCAAGAACAAGAAACTGGCTTCAAAACATGTACAAAATGTGTGATATACCTTGTGAGTTCAGTGGAAAAGCACTAGCATATTAACTGTGCAGCAAAATGTGGCTTCCAAGACGCACAGCTTTGACAGGTACCCTTTAAGTCAACACAGCCCTCTCGGGCAAGAGGAGGTGGAGTCTGATGCATTTTTCACAAGTCCATGGTAGTGTATGCGTTCAAAATACCAATCTTGTCATAGTAAGAACGCTCCCTTGCTGTGCTTAGCAAGTGCTCTTCGTGGGACCTCAGTGTAAGCAAGAATCTGTCTGCTTTGGCCAGCACAGCAAGCTTCCTATTCTGCATTTGCCCATCCCCTAGTTACTTCAGTGTCTCAGCTTGTCCATCCTGAGGCAGGACTTTGCCTAATTTCATATACCTCTTGCACAGAAATTGTTGTCATAGCACTGAGAATTAAATCTATTGTTCATGATTCCCCCTCGTCCTTCTCTGCCATTTGCTCATCTGCCCTGATTCTTCTCCGTAACCATTTCAAATAAATGTGCCTTGAATGAAATGAGAAACCTCCCAGAGGTGCCTGCTGCTAGATTTTCAAAGCAATTGAAAAGAAAAATTGGCACTTTCCGTAATGTATCATGCTGCAGAACGTTGAATATATAATGAAAATCATCACACACTCCACAGTGTTGTTCTTTTTATATTCCTGGGAGGTTCATCTGTCACTGGTTAATTGCTGATAAACACTGCCATTTGACTGGTGTCACAGTGATGGATAATTAAGTTCCCACCACATAAATACCCACACTCGTGCCTTGAAAAGATCCCAACTGAGGTAATTCCTTCAAAAAGGCCATCTAAAATTCCTAATCTCAGATGACAAAGAACTAAATTCAGAGCCAATAAAGCACTGACTGGCAGTGGTTGATGATACAGTACCGTGGGATGTGGGTGACATGGTAGAGGTGTTAAGCAATTGGTGGCGGAGGATGTGACATGAGGAGCTGAATGCAGAAGATGACGAGGCTCTCTTCAAAGACACAAGTTGTGTCTTTCAGGGCATTCAAACAACGCTGCAAAGTAAAGAAAGGCATCACTTGAAATCCAGTCTGTTCTCAGTAGAAGCATTTCAGGAGTGTCACAGGCCTTGCTTACAGCAGTGAGCGGCACATACATTTGGCAGAGTCTACACAGCCACTGTGAGAGAAGAAAGCAGAAAATATTTTTTGAAATATACTTCCAAATGCTGTTGTGCTGGCACGCTCCTTGCAACAAGATAAAAACTGTTCTCTTTTGTGCGTTTGCTCATATGTGCGTGCACACAGCGGATAGAGCTGCGTCTGGCACCATCAATGAGATAGCATTTGCCTGAGCAGCTTTCACAGAAGCACAGCTGCTCTGTTCCTTGCCCGCATCTCAGTGTGCTGTGCACTGGGATGTAAAGAGGGAAGCAGACCTATGTTCTCAGTTCTGCCTTGTACAGAGTTTTTCTGGTTGACTTGCTGGCTCACCGTTTGCTCGCTCTTTCTGGTTTCAGCTGCTGTAACTCATTTCTTTTTTATTTTCCTCATTTATATACTCACATTTATATCAAAGCTTTCTTTTTATATATATATGTATGTATATATATATACAAATCCTCATATTCACAGCTCAGCCCTCTCTGAACTGCCTTGCTTTTCTGGTATCTGGCAGTTCCAGCTGTGACAACTCACAACAGCCAGATCCTCTGCAACACATCCTAGCAAACGAGGAGCGTCTTCCCAGCGAGCACACTGCTGACAATCCTCTGCTCCCCCTGCCAGCAAAGATGGCAAATAATGTGCAGTATTTCCCTTACAGAGGTACGAGCTGATGCAGTTCTCTGACAAAACCCAGCACTGGGCAGCAGGGTGGGCTCGCTGGGCGGGCTCACCTACCGCCCACCCTGAGGACCTGCAGCATTCTCTGTCCCGATGGATTTCACATTCCTTATGTTGTTAATGCAAACCAGCAGCATTCAAAGACAATGGTACAGCAAACCCAACCGTATCGACGTTCCAGGTTGGAAAAAGCTGTTTTGCTTGGAGTGAAATACCTGAAGAGAGGCACAAGCCCGTGCATAATCCACTCATTAACCGAGTAAAGATTTTTCATCTGTGATTGAGTTATTCAATACTCATCCGCTGCAGGGTTTATTTGAAGAGGACTTTCTCTGAGGCAGCTGTTCTTGATCATTTTCAAAGCCAAGAGGTTTGACTAGCAGGGTCCTTGATCCGATCTACCTCAGCCATCTCAATGCCTTTTTTTTCTCGGCGTAGATCAACACCCATTTCTGCTGTGTTTAATAATGTTTGACGACTGTGAACGCTCCTTGGTGTGGAAGGCAGCGAGGAAGGAGAGTGCCCCTCCTCTGTACTGAGGTTTTTCTGCAGAACACTCCTACACATACAAAGGGAGCGCGTTCAAAAGGCTGTTGGGAGCCTGCCCGCAGCATGCTGTGCTGAGTCAAACGTATGTGCAGATCACAAGCCCGGAGGATGCAACGCTATTTTTAAACCGAGGATACCATGTTGAAGAAGAACAGATAGAAGGGGGAAATCAGAAAGTTTTAAAAATAATTCAGAATTAAAATAATGCATATGGGGAAGAGCAGCAAGCCGAGGTAAGCCCTCCTTGTGTACAGCTGGAATGGGATGGAGTGATGTGAGGGGCTTTCCTCCCCCAGCTGCTGCTGCCTTCTTCCCCTCGGTGGGGCTGCAGGCCTGCAGGGGGCTGGCAGCGTCCCCAAAACCATAGTGAAGGCAGCACTTAGGTCTAACCAGGGAGATGCAAACTCTGAAAGGAGCCGCTGAAACACCTCTTTCCACTGGAAAGCTTTGTTTGAATCGACAGAAAGGCCACTGCATTGCCTTTGTCTAACAAGTCGCCTCTCTTATCATCGGGTATTGCATTAGTCAGGCACAGACTGCCTTTCATGAAGTCTTGTTCCGTTTTGTTCCATTTTCCTCCATATCTTTGATTGCTCATTGCTTTAAGGTCTAGTTAAAACCATGGGCAGCACGAGAACAAACCTGCCAGCCCATAATTGCTCACATCTCTTTCTTTTCTCTTTTCTCAAGTGTACCTTTTCAGAAGTCCCTGGTTTTTCACAGAACCAAAGTGTGTACAATGACTTTCTGCCTGTCTCTCCCTAATAGTTTTTAACTCTGGCCAATTCCATCACGCGTTTGACAGAAGGGCAGAACTCAGCAAGATAATTAAGTCCCCGTGAGCTTAATGAAAATAGCAGGGCAGGAGGAGAAGTGATGCCGAGCACTGTGCGGTGCTGCAGCGGGGAGCAGCATCCCTGGGGTGAGAGGAGCTGCCCTGAGGAGCTGAGATAAATACTCCACATGCAGGAACGCCTTCAGCAGGGCTCTCAGCTCCGCAGACACCACAGTCAATCAAACATATTGGATCTGCAGGAAAAGAGGATTAATTAACTGCAGAGCTCTTGCAGCCACTTGTTGGAACATCGCTCTGCACGGATCTTTCTCTTGGGCACACAGCGGCATTCCAGGACTCCCGAGTTTCGGTTATCCCACCCAGCTGGCTTGGGAACACTTTTTTTTAGGAGTGCCCTGCATCCTGTTTTGGGACAACCAGCAAGCGCTCCACCCCAGCCATGCATCCACACCTTCCTGTCCTGTTCAAAGGGAAGAGCAGATGTGGTTAGAGAGCATCTCTTCCTCTGCTTCATCATTTATGGTTTTAAAGGAAGACTTCAGGTTGGATAGTGGGAGGAATTTCTTCTCAGAAAGAGTGGCTGGGCACTGGCACAGCCTGCACAGGGAGTGGTGGAGTCACCGTCCCTAGAAGGGTTCAAGGAAAGAGGAGGAGTGCTACCTAGGGACACGGTTAGTGGGCAGCGTTGGTGGTGGGTGGACAGTTGGACTGGATGATCGTAGAGGGCTTTTCCAACCTTAATGATTCCATGATTCTGTAAGATTGCTAAGGATCTTCCCCCTCCACATAAACTGTAAACCTGGCATGTTGGGGTCCCTCTCCCAGTGCAACCTTTGTTCATCAACAATGAAGCCTCAGCCTTCCTTGCGCTAAGCTAACCAAGTGTTCCGGCTTCACGTAGCCTTTCATCTCCAGCTGCCATATTAATAGAGCACAGTAAATGAGGTTTGGCCCGTACTCAGCATCTTATGAATTCCAAGTGCTTTGCATTAAGCATGTACCCCATTGTTCATTGTTTGGTGCTTGGGGAGAGCTCAGCTGTGGTTGTGCAGCACAGTGAAGTATTTCATGCCAAGCGGTGGCGGAAGTAGCGATAGTATTGATAGCGCTTTATTCACATTTACAAATGAAAGACCAAATGTGTTTTTTATTGATTTGCCTGTTCAGTGCAAGATGCTCTTCAAAGTCACAGCGACGTGGTGCTGAAAGCCCTGGCAGATAAAAGCCAAATGGAGCAGGCGCTGCTGGAGATGGAGAGGAGACTGGCAGCCGTAAGTGGGGAAATTAATCTTTTATTCTGAATCTTCGTTCTGAATTTCTCCAATTTCTTCAAAATATTAACTGAACATTCAATTGTCTTCAGACAGAGGATTACCAAGCAGACTGCTCCTATTGTAATGAATGGGGGAAGCATATTAAAATGCAAATTTTGGACCACATACTGACTGATGCTTACCCAGGAGCCTGTACACAGTGCTGTAAGCGCTGATGGAATCCTGGTCGGAGAGAAGGGAGCCCAACAGTGCCCTGTGGTGGCAGGCACACAGTGAAGCACTGCTTTCTTGCTCCAGCACATGCCTTTGCTGGAGGAGGTGGTGCAGTGCCTGCCCACCTTTTGGTCACAATAAATATGTTTTGCATAGAGTGATACAAATTGCTAAGATTGGGTCGAAACCCAACTGAAGGCATCTCACCGATGCACAGTACCAAAGTTTCTTCTTTGAATCCTATTATCATACCTTGTAATGCATTGTTTACTGCTTCTGCTCACTGCTCCCCCAGAAAGATGTGGAGATTTTGGATGTGAAATCCAGTGTCCAGCAGCTGAATGAGGGCCTGGAGTCACTGCCAGCTCAGCTCGGTGACCACCACCTGAAGCTGTGTGAAGAATTACGCTCCCTGAAGCTCCCCAGTGCCTTGGCTGAGCTGCAGACCTTCATGTCCAGTGCCAGAGTCCCCCCCAGGATGGTGGATAACTCCTCCCAGACCTCCCCTGGCACATGCCAGGACTGCGCCCCATACCAGCAGAAAGCACACTGGCCGTGCTGCCATGGTATGGGGGGCTGCAGGTCCTTGGGTCTGTCTGCCACAGGGAAGCAGCACAGCGTCACCGGGAATGTGACACCTCGGGGTGGCCTCAGTGCAGCTTCTGGAAGCAAAGTCAGCCCAAGTGCTACAGCCGTGTGTGGCAGAGAAGTGGAATCTGCTTTGGTAGCACAGAGCTGTTCTCACCATCCGTGCGTGTGCAGTGCTACCAGCCAGTTTCTGGGGGATGGTCTGAAGAAGCACATTCCCATACTGCAGGAGATATCCCCAGTCACTCCCCTGAGGAAGGCAATCCGCAGAGGCACTGGAGGATTTAAACCCGTGACACCATCACAACAGAGGCAGCCTCAAGTGTGCCATCTCTTTGTGCGAAGCGACACGTCTGGGCAAAGAGATGGGAACTCGTCCACAGACCATGAGCTGGAGAACATAGCCATAGGGAGCAGAGCAAAGAAGAAGTCGGGAAGGATCCCCTGGAATAAAGTAATGGAGAGGAAGAAAACATACCCCGGCAAGAGGAAAGGAGAGCTCGCCAGGTGTGCTGATGGTGGGCTGAAGCAAGTAAGAGCAAAAAGGATTATCGGGTCAGGAAGCACCAGAAAAAATTGCTTTCCCAGATATACAGTTGCTCTCAGTTTAGCAAGCTCTAACCCGATTTCCGCAGCTCCCCATCAAGAGATGCTCGGCAGCGCTCAGCCCAGGCCCACAAGGAGTTTCCTGCCAGTGCCGTGCTCCAATAAAAGCACGCACCAACTTGCAGACGAAAGGAAGAGAAGTTTGGAAAACAAAAAAAGAGTGATTGTCTCCAGTGCGAGAAGGGATTTCTGGGATTCCTCTCCCCAGGAGAGTTTGTTCTCCCCGTGCAGAACGACAGGTGTAAAACAGGCGAGCTGCTCCGCAGGCTGCGCTGACCCGCGTCCCGGCAATGCGCAGAGCACGGAATGCTGCTCTTTAGTTTTCGATAGTGATTATTCAGATTGAGGGGGCTTGTTTTCAGAGCCTGCAGTGTGGACTCTGTTGCCTGCAGTGTGGCCGCCTCTGTTGCCGTTTCTCCCTCCTGTTTAGTCTCCTGCCTCTGATGTTGGGAGCCCCTGTTGGGACCGCTGAGAAGGGCTGAGTGTTCCAGCCCCTTACAAACAGGCAGGGCTCCTGCCTGGCGCCCAAGCGTGTCACTGCCTGCTCGGATCCCTCCTCGAGGACAGCGTGGGATCTGAGGCTTGGAAAGCTGCGTGGGTCCGTGCTCTTTTACCCCCCTCCAGAAGTGCCCCGGGCTCTGCTTACTGCTGTGTTCACACAGCAGAGATGTGCCTGCACTCGGCTGAGACGTTCAGCCCAGCTTTTCAGCCAGATACCTCAAATAACTTCTTTGTAGCTGGAGGCCTTCACCTCGCTCTTACTTGTGGTCTCTCCTTTGGTTTGTATGTCTGAAAGTTCCGACTTTTGGCTCCCTAGGAAAGTAGGTGTCTTTTTCTGACTGATTTTGGTTTAGATTTGTCCCAAGAGTTGTTTCTGAGCTTTGGGCGGATACAAGCTCAGCTGAGGAAAGCGACGTCCCAGCGACCCTGCACATCGACTGCTGCGCGTCTGCCCCTTTGAGGCTGGACTCTTTTGTTACGGGAAATTCAGGACATTGTTTAGTTCCTGTCATAGTTCTCTCGTGTCTCTCTTCGTGAATAAAGGACGTGTCCATCTTTCACTTCTCAAGGATGGCTCTCAGACAGAAGCCCAAAGAAATGACATCGAAATTCAACAGCCTCAGTAACTGATGGATATCTCTCATCTTTTAGATGTAGTTCTCTGGTTCAGCGTCATCCCAGGCATGCAGACTTTGAGTGGGAAGGCACCACCTGACCACCAACGTGGCATAAACCACAGCTCGAGCCCTCGGCAGCCCCAGTTCCTGCAGAGCAGATCTCCCCGGGTCTCCAGCCACAGATCCATTTCCACTGCTTCAAATGTCTGTGCCCTTTCGATCTTTGATCTGAGCTGCTGCTGGCGAAAGAAGCGTTTCAATATTGACAAAAGCGGTCCATTGCCAGGAAGCCCCGCGGCGCAGCGCTCTCATCCCGCAGGGGAAGGCTGGGTTTGTGTTCCCGGATTTAATAAACCCGTTGTTTCTTTGCAAATGTCCCATTTCTCTGGACTGTTTTTTTCAGGAGAGGCGAGATCCCATTTCAGCAGGTGAACAGACACCGTGACCGCTGTCCACAGCCCTTCTTCCTTTTACATTTTCCTTCTGCAGCTGCAGAAGAGGGCTGAGGTTCTCACTGCATTCTGGGGAGAGGAGGGCTTGGTGGGCCAACAGCGCGCTCTCCATCCTGCACTGCTGCCAGCCCGGCAGCGCACGGCTCAGCTTGGAGGGACCTCTGCTGCGAGGACGCCCCAAGGACGGTGCAACCCGGGCCTAGGTGCGGCCGGGTTGTTCAGGAGACCCCACGGGCACGGAGGGGTCATGAGCAGCGTTTTGGCAGCCCAGGGGGACAGTGGCAGTCAGCAGTGTGTCCCCTGTGCTGGCTGCCTCGGTGGGGACGTGGGGGCACCCGGGTGGCACGGGACACAGGCACGCACACGCGGTGCGGAGATGGCCCGCGTCAGCTCATCTGAGTCACTGCGCAGAGCAGGGGAGCGCAGGCGGCACAGGGATGCGGGTGCAGCACGGAGCCGGGGGGGCCCCAGCGGCTGGGGTGCACGGGGCTCCATCCCGCAGCCCGCCCGTGCGCGGGGTGAGGCCGGGCGCTGCCCCGCTCACCCCCGCCGCTAATCCCGGGATCGGCCTCCTGCCCGCTGCCTTTGTGGGGCCGGCGTCGCCCAAATTCCCGGCCCCGCGCTCGGCGCAGCGGTGCTGCAGTGGCGGCGAGCAGGGGGTGCCGGTGCCGCCCCTCGCGTCGTGGAGGCACCTTCTGGGGACGGTGCCCTGCACGGTGACACCGCCACACGAGTGCGAGGGGCCGGGACGCAGCATCACCCCCAGATTTGGGTACCACCAGCACAAGGGCCGCGCTCGCTGCCTGCCCCACTCGAGCATCCCCTATGGAGACCCGTCCCTGCCCCGCCGCACCGCACCGCACCGCGCCGCCCCTCCCGCCCCGGTGCCGGGCGGGTTCCCGGTGCGGGTGCCCGCGGCTCGGAGCGGCGCGTGACCGCCTGCCGCCGCCTCCCGCTCCGCCGCAGAGCCCGGCCCGCACCGGCAGCGGCAGCGGCAGCGGCAGGTCAGCGGGGGCTGCGGCGGTACCGGCTCCGGGGCCTCCCCGGGCTGCGGCGGGCGGCGGGAGGCAGCCGGGGACGCGGCAAGGTGAACGGAGCGCGGCGGAGAGGGGCTGCCGGTACCGGGGACGCTGGGGATGGGGACGCCGGGAGCGGGGACGCCGGGGTTGCCGTGGGCGGGCAGCACAGGCACCATGGAGCATCCGCACCGGGGACGGGGACACGGGGATGGGGACTGTCGGCACCAGGGCCACCGCAAATGGGAGTGTTGGGAATCAGGGCCACTGGCACCGGGGACACCGGGAATAGGCCCAGCTGGGACGCAGCCAGGAGCCACCCGGCATGGGGCGCAGCCAGGCACAAGCCCCAGCACAGGGAAGCAGGGACAGTCCCCACCGGCAGAGTGCATCACCCCCATTCACCAGCCCCCTGTCTCTGCAGGGTGAAGGTGAAGGCTCGCCATGGCTGCAGCGTGGCTCGTCACCTGGGCACTGCTCCTGGCCGACAGGGTCCCCACCATGGCCCAGGAGACACTACCCCCACACGAGACCCCGCAGCAGGGCAGGGTACCCCTCCACGTCCCGTCCTGGGGACGCCTGGGGTCACCCCCTGCCTGGGATGCATCGGGGGAGCTGAGTGGTGCCGGGGACACTGAGAGTGAGCGCTGGGGTGGCGGCAGCCCTGTGCGCTGGTCCCAGCTGCCACAGCTGGGCACTGTCACCAGGACACCTCGGGTGAGAGGGACAAGCCTGGTGGGCGATACAACCCTGGCTGTGGTGGAGGAGCCCTTCATCACCTGGCAAGAACGAGAGGCCGAAGGCCAGGACAGCCCCAGGGGCGGGACACAGCTGCCCCACAGCTCCGCACCGGGGATGCCATCCCCCCAGGTGCCCATGGACACGGGGCTGCTCTGGGCAGGTCAGGGGACACTCCCGTCCGAGCAGAGTGCCTCCGTGCCAGGCAGCACCCCTGGCCCTCGGCCCACTGTGTCCACCATTGCCCTGACCCCAGAGCCAGCAGCAGGGACCGGAGTGGTGCCAGCAGCCACGCACACCTGGGGACAGCCAGCAACCATGGGCAGCAGCATGCAAGGACTGTGGGGTCTCCCCAGCTCTGCCCCTGCCCCCTACCCGGGGGAGCACAGAGCCCCATCCCGTGGGCTGTCACCCGAAATGGCCCAGGAGCTGAGGGCTGAGACCTGGACCCGGCTGCTGCCTGCGCACCAGAGGAGCACACGCAGGGCCCCGCTCAGCAATGCCACCACCGAGGATATGGCACCTGCCAGGTCAACGAGGCTGCGGGACCCCCAGCCCACCCTCAGCACCAGCATCACACCGCTGCCCATCTCCAGCACGTCCCCCCCCAGCACCTCTTATACAGGTAGGAGCTGTCAAGGTGCAGGGACACCCCACAGTGACCGAGCCCTGGGTGCCAGCTGTCCCCTCCCTTGCAGGGCTGCTCCCTGAGCAAGACGTTGGCTCCCCGCAGCGAGTCCGGGGCGCCGTGGGGCACGGCAGCATCCCCAATGCCACTGAGGTCACCGTGCCCACAGCACACCCCACAGCAGGTACACCCTCCAGCACCGGGCGCTCAGGTGAGCCGCAGTGTGGACAAACACCATCCCAGCATGGGGTCCGGGGGGGTGTCCATCAGCTGGGCGAGGGGACGGCAGCTATCTTGGGCTGAGGTGCCACCTTCAATCAGGATTGTGCCCAGCGATGGCCCTAATCTACTGCCTATAGGGATTATCGCAGTTAGAGCCAGGCAGGAGGGGGCTTCCCTGTGGGGTCAGAGACAGTGCGCTCAGCTGGAGCATTAGCCATCCCAATGGACCCACAGGTGGGGCACCCCACTAATGAACCGCCCCCTCTCTGCCTGCAGACACTTCAGGGACGCAGCCCCCCAAAATCAGCAGCACCACAGTACCCTCGGCCACGTGGCGGCAGGGAGTGGTATGGGTGACGACGCAGCGTGCCCCATGGCGGCCCATGAAGCCGGAGCCCAGCAAGCCCCCCACGGAGCCCAGCGCCTGTACCGGGGCTTCGTGCAGTGCTGGGAGCTCCAACATGACAGCACCAGGCTGGGCCGAGCTACGCCGTCCCCTACGCATCGCCTGGGCCGTGCACGCCTACGTGGGGGCCACGCTGTGCCTGCTGCTGGCGCTGGGCTGCATAGCGGGGCTGGGGGGGACCATCCTGCAGCGCCCACCCCACTGCGCCCTACTGCTGGGCGCCATGGGGCTGCTGCTGGCCGCCAGCCTGCTGCGGGGCACCTTCCTGCTGCTGGACCCCTATGGGGCACGGGGCCGGCTGCCACCCCGCTGCATGCTGCTGCTCTGCTCCACGCCCTTCACGCTGCTGCTGGGAGCCTTCACGCTGCTGCTGGGCCGCCTGCAGCGCATGGCGCAGCTCTGCCTGCTGCCCCCCTCCCTGGGAGGGCCGCCCACGCTCGGGGTCATGGCCACGCTGCAGTGCATTGCCCCCATAGCGGCCGATCTGCTGTGGCCACGATGGGGTTTAGGCGCAGGGCTGGCGCTGCACGGGGTGGGCTGCGTGTTGGCCGCACTGCTGCTGCTGGGGGGACTGCGGGGCGGCTGGCGGGGGTCCCGCCACGAGGGGCTGCGATGCGGGGCGCGGGCGCTGCTGGCGGCGGGGCTGCTGGGGGTGCCGTGCTGCGGGCTGCAGCTGCTCAGCGCCGCGTGGCTGCGGGGCGGCGTGGGCCCGGCCGGGCGCTGCGGGTGGCCCTGCTGGGCGGCAATGGGATGGATGCGGGTGGGTGAGGCGGGCGCGGGGCTGGCGGTGCTGCTGGGGGCGGCCGAGCCGCTGTGGCGGGGACGGAGGGAGGAGGCCGAGGGGCACTCGTGCTGGGCCAAGGCGGTGCGGTACTTCTGCACCGGGCGCAAGGCCCAAGCGCCCGAATACCCCAACAACTGCTACGAGCACGCGCCCACCGGAGACATCTCCAAGAGCCTCATCCGCAACCCGGCCGAGCAGCTCCCGCTGCGGGCGCTGAAGGACAGCAACGCGGCCGTGGTGGCGGGGACACCGGGCCTCAGTCCCAAGTGCCCCAACGTGGCGGTGGCAGCCATCCGCGAGCGCGGCTCCTCGGCCTCGCTGGGGGAACTGGCCTTCCGCCCGCCGTCCCCCATCGACCTGCGGCGCAGCATCGACCAGGCGCTGTGCCGCCGGCACCTGCTGCGCGAGGGGCTGTTTGGGCGGCCGCGCCGCGGCTCCGGGGCCTCCATCCGCACCTCTGAGCCCCAAACCACCATGGCACGCTGCAGCTCGCTCACCGAGCTGCCCCGCGGAGAGGCCGAGGTGTCCGTCAGCTCCATGGAGAGCTTCTCGCTGAAGATCAGCTGGAACCCGTGGCGGCACGGCCTGTCCTCGCCCGACAGCTTGCCGCTGGAGGAGGCGCCCAGCCGGGCCCAGCTGCTGGCCCACCAGGAGACACCCCCGGCCCTGCAGCCCCCCGGCTCCGAGCCCGAGGCGCGGCGCAGCTTCCTGGCGCTCAGCAGGCAGGTGGACGCCCGCAGCCTCTCCAGCGACACCATCGAGCTCTGAGGTGTCACCTCGCAGAGCCACATCCCCTCCTGCTGTGACCCTCAGCCAGCTCCGTTTGTGCCAAAAAAAAGAGAAATAAAGTTTATGACCCGAGCAGGAGGCCCCCGCGCCCACACCCCGCACTCCCCAGCAGCCAGAGTGGGTGTGCAGAGCTTTAATTCCTGAGATACACACACAGATATGAGCACACCTTGACGGACGGACAGACCACGGACGAATGCATCGGCCACGTGCATGCATCCAGAGGGCCCCCCCAAGGAGCAGCGTGGGGCTGGGGGCCACTGCCACCCCCTAGCCCCCCCATCCACACTCACCCCATCTGGGGACACAGGGGCTGGGGGGCACAAGGGCTCTGCCCTGGGAACACAAGGAGGGGGGTTTGGGGATGGGGAGCTCAGTTCGGGGTGGGGGGACCCTGCCCCCCTATCTCCTCTCCCTATCCTTAGTGCTGTGCTAGGAGGGGGGATCCCAGTCCCCACGGCAGAGCGCCCCAACACGCGAGAGGTGGGGGGCAGCATGCTGTGCCCCCCCAGCAGCGCCGCGTCTGCAGGACCCAACTTCTGCATAGGACAAGGGGGGGAGGAGAGGGTCCGTACTCTTACCAGTGGGGGGGGCACATGCAGGGCCCCACGCACAGCCCCCCACCCGCAGCTATCTGCCCTTCATGAAACCATCCAGGACGCGGTCACTGCGGTCAGACAGCCAGTAACCGGCCATGGCAGCCACGGCGCCGATGAAGATGGCGGTGAACACCATGTCTCCCTTGGCAGCCAGCGTGGCCAGGGCGCAGATCATCACCCCGAAAAACATCTGCTGCAGCACCACCACCTCATCGTCCGTCACGTCATCAAAGAAACCCTTCTCCGGGGCGTCTGCAAGGATGATGATGGTGGGTGAGGGCATCCCTCTGTGCCCCCCCCCCCCCCCCAAACCTGCGCCATACCGGGGGGTTTGTCCTCCACGCACTGCCCATCCCTGCGCACGTGGCCCGGGGCACAGACGCAGCGATAGCCGCCCTCCGTGTTCTCGCACACCTCCTGCAGCCCCGTGCAGATGGGCTCCTCGCTGCTGGTGCACTCGTCCACGTCTGCAGGGAGCGCCCAGGTAGCGAGATGGGAGCACTGGGCACCGTGTCCCCCCTACAGGCGCGCTGACAGCACTCACCCAGGCACTTGGCCCCGTCCCGCCGGTAGCCCTTGTTGCACTTCTTGCAGCGCGCCGGCCCTGCGCCCATGCAGCCGATGCAGGCGGTGGAGCAGTCTGCAGTGTATTGGGGAGGGGAGAAAAAGAGAGATGGGGGGCTGCCACTCTTGAGGGGGCCACCCCCCCATGGCCACCCCATCGCCACTCCGCTGCCCTCGCACCTCGGCACTCGTAGGAGCCCTCGGTGTTGACGCAAAACTGGTTAGCCCTGCAGTGTGCCATCTCCGTGCCGCACTCATCAATATCTGCGGATCAGAGGGGACGATCCCACGGCGCTCCCCCAGGACCCCCACCCCAACATCCAGACCCATGTCCCCGTGCACCGACCGATGCAGCGGTGCTCGTGCAGCACCCAGCCCCTCTTGCAGCGCAGGCAGCTGGAGTCCTCCGGCCCCGTGCAGCGCCCGCAGGCTGGGTAGCACTCTGCGGGGGTGAGCACAGGGGGGGTGAGCACAGAGGGGTGGGCACAGAGGGGTGGGCACAGAGGGGTGGGCACAGAGGGGTGGGCACAGAGCCCGCAGCACAGCATGGCGCAGTGCTTACCAGCACACAACAGCTGGCTCTGGTTGCGCGATGCCTCGTAGTAGCCATCGCCGCACTCGGCGCAGAAGGGACCACCATAGCCGGGGCTGCAGACGCACAGCCCGGTGCCACCACGCGTCCCTTCTCCATCGCAGCGCCCGTTGCCGCTGCAGGGCTGCTGGGGGCCACCGGCACAGGCTGCGGGGACATGGGGAGGGAAATGAACACGCAGGACACCCCCCCCTCTCCATTGCCCTGTGCCGCTGCGGGACTCACGCAGGCAGTCGGGGCCGTAGGTGCCGGGCGGGCAGCACAGCGCCAGGCGCTCCATGCACAGCCACTGGAAGAAGTCGGGGTGCTGCTGCCGCCTGGGGGGGGACACACATAATACTCAAATCCTGTGCCCCCCCCACGCCTCCCCCAGCCCAGTGTTCCCATCTCACTCATGGAACCACCACTGCTCCACGTGCTCCTCGCTGCGCTCCAGCAGCTGGTGGCAGGCGAAGTCCTGGGGGGGGCACACGCTCTCCAGCACCTCCAGCAGCCGCGTCTCACTGCGGGGTCATGGTGATGGTTATGGGGCGGCCTCCGAGGCCTGTCACCCCGCGATGGGCAGCAGCTCACCTGTGCTTGTACTTGGCCAGCTTCTCCTCCTCCCAGGCCGTGTTGCCCCCACCAAAGCCTTCGTGCTCTGTTCGCTCCATTCCCTGGGCATGCGGAGGGGGGCGGCCCAGGCACCGTGGGACCTCGCAGCTGAGCGCCCCCCCCATGGATACACCCCCCATGCAGGGCAACCCCCACCCAGCTCCTTGGGGACTGTCCTCCTCTGCACTGCTGTCATTCTCAGGCCACCATCCTCTGCCTCCCCCCAAGGCCATATCACCTCTTGCATCCCTCCCCCACCAAACCAGGTCACCCCGTGCCCTCCATGCTGTCACCCCTTCTCCTTCCCCCCCTCCCAGCACTGTCACCTGCATCCCCATCCCCATGTCACCCCCCTGTGAGACCCCAGCACAGCCTGTC